>NC_063061.1:39196792-39271792 GCF_018812025.1 Megalobrama amblycephala
TGGACCGTATAATGGATCACGTGGAAATGGCCATGGAGATGGTGCCGGTTCTGAAGAACGCTGACATCATCAACATCGTGTCTGGACCAATTACATACACGCCAGACCTGCTGCCCATGATCGGGCCGCACCAGGGAGCCCGCAACTACTGGACCGCCATCGGCTTCGGGTCAGCACTAAATCTGAATTATTCGAGCGGTAGTGTACGATCACGTGGCGATTGACGTGTGAGGTGTGATTGACAGGTACGGCATCATTCACTCTGGAGGAGTGGGGAAGTTCCTCAGCGACTGGATCATGAGCGGCGAACCCCCGTATGACCTCATCGAGTGTGACCCCAATCGCTACGGCCACTGGACCACCGTACCGTACGTGTGCGCCAAAGCCAGGGAATCGTACGGCTTCAACAATGTCGGTGAGTCACGTGACAGGAAGACGCGTGCGGATGCTGTAATGATGTCGGTGAGTGTTTGATGTAAATGATCTGTGTGTCTGACTGCTTTCAGTGGGTTTTCCTAAGGAGGAGCGTTTCGCGGGTCGGCCGACTAGCCGGGTCAGTGGCGTCTATGAGCTGCTGAAGGACAAATGCTCTATGGGTTTCCATGCAGGCTGGGAACAGCCACATTACTTCCACAAACCTGGAGACGACACCGGATACAAGTGAGCAGATGCTGATATCTGTATAGTATAAATCATATATTAACATCAGCGTTCAAACGTTTGGGGTCTGAAAGAGTCTCTTCTGCATTTATTTTATCAACAATACTGTAAAAACAGTGAAATATTATTACAATTTAAAATAACTGCATCCTTCTTGAATAACAGTTACTAAAAGTACACAAAAAAACAACAACCCTAAACTCATGAACGGTAGTGTAAATGAAGAGCGATGTGAGTGAGTGTCTCTCTCTGGTCCTGTGATGCAGACCCAGCTTCAGAAGGACTAACTGGTTCAGGCCGGTCGGACGAGAGTGTAAACTGGTGATGGAGGGAGTGGGAGTGATTGACCTTTCACCCTTTGGGAAGTTCATGGTGAAAGGAGAAGATTCACACCGGCTACTCGACCGACTGTTTGCCAACACACTGCCAAAGGTGAGAGACAGAGAGAGAGAAAACTACATAGCAACAGAGAACACCCTAATAACTGCATAGTAACAGCTTAAAACACTTAGAATGCCCTAGCAACTGCATAGTAACCCTCGAAAACACTCAGAACACCCTAAAAATGCATAGCAACACCCTAAAACACTCAAAACGCCCCAAAAAATGCATAGCAACAGCCTAAAACACTCAGAACACCCTAAAAACTGCATAGCAACAGCTTAAAACACTCAGAACACCCTAATAATGGCATAGCAACAGCCTAAAACACTCAGAACACCCTAATAACTGCATAGCAACAGCCTAAAACACTCAGAACACCCTAAAAATGCATAGCAACAGCCTAAAACACTCAGAACACCCTAATAACTGCATAGCAACAGCTTAAAACACTCAGAACACCCTAATAACGGCATAGCAACAGCCTAAAACACTCAGAACACCCTAAAAAATGCATAGCAACAGCTTAAAACACTTAGAATGCCCTAGCAACTGCATAGTAACCCTTGAAAACACTCAGAACACCCTAAAAATGCATAGCAACACTATGCTATGCATAGCAACATAGCAACAGCCTAAAACACTCAGAACGCCCTAAAAATGCATAGCAACAGCCTAAAACACTCAGAACGCCCTAAAAACTGCACAGCAACAGCTTAAAACACTCAGAACGCCCTAAAAATGCATAGCAACAGCCTAAAACACTCAGAACGCCCTAAAAACTGCATAGCAACAGCTTAAAACACTCAGAACGCCCTAAAAACTGCACAGCAACAGCTTAAAACACTCAGAACGCCCTAAAAACTGCACAGCAACAGCTTAAAACACTCAGAACGCCCTAAAACTGCACAGCAACAGCTTAAAACACTCAGAACGCCCTAAAAACTGCACAGCAACAGCTTAAAACACTCAGAACGCCCTAAAAACTGCATAGCAACAGCCTAAAACACTCAGAACACCCTAAAAACTGCACAGCAACAGCTTAAAACACTCAGAACGCCCTAAAACTGCACAGCAACAGCTTAAAACACTCAGAACGCCCTAAAAATGCATAGCAACAGCCTAAAACACTCAGAACACCCTAAAAACTGCACAGCAACAGCTTAAAACACTCAGAACGCCCTAAAAATGCATAGCAACAGCCTAAAACACTCAGAACGCCCTAAAAACTGCATAGCAACAGCTTAAAACACTCAGAACGCCCTAAAAATGCATAGCAACAGCCTAAAACACTCAGAACACCCTAAAAACTGCACAGCAACAGCTTAAAACACTCAAAACACCCTAATAACAGCATAGCAACAGCATAAAACACTCAGAACACCCTAAAAACTGCATAGCAACACTTTAAAACACTCAGAACACCCTAAAAATGCATAGCAACACCCTAAAACACTCAGAACACCCTAAAAACTGCATAGCAACACCCTAAAACACTCAGAACACCCTAAAAAATGCACAGCAACAGCCTAAAACACTCAGAACTCCCTAAAAACGGCATAGCAACAGCTTAAAACACTCAAAACACCCTAAAAACTGCATAGCAACACTTTAAAACACTCAGAACACCCTAAAATGCATAGCAACACCCTAAAACACTCAGAACACCCTAAAAACTGCATAGCAACAGCTTAAAACACTCAGAACGCCCTAAAAACTGCATAGCAACAGCTTAAAACACTCAAAACACCCTAATAACAGCATAGCAACAGCATAAAACACTCAGAACACCCTAAAAACTGCATAGCAACACTTTAAAACACTCAGAACACCCTAAAAATGCATAGCAACACCCTAAAACACTCAGAACACCCTAAAAACTGCATAGCAACAGCCTAAAACACTCAGAACACCCTAAAAACTGCATAGCAACACCCTAAAACACTCAGAACGCCCTAAAAATGCACAGCAACAGCCTAAACCCCTCAGAACTCCCTAAAAACTGCATAGCAACAGCTTAAAACACTCAAAACACCCTAATAACGGCATAGCAAAAGCATAAAACATTCAGAACGCCCTAAAAACTGCATAGCAACACTCTAAAACACTCAGAACACCCTAAAAATGCATAGCAACACCCTAAAACACTCAGAACACCCTAAAAACTGCATAGCAACACCCTAAAACACTCAGAACGCCCTAATAATGGCATAGCAACAGCCTAAAACACTCAGAACACCCTAACAATGCATAGCAACAGCCTAAAACACTCAGAACACCCTAAAAACTGCATAGCAACACTCTAAAACACTCAGAACACCCTAAAAACTGCATAGCAACAGCTTAAGACACTCAGAACACCCTAAAAACTGCATAGCAACACTCTAAAACACTCAGAACACCCTAACAATGCATAGCAACAGCCTAAAACACTCAGAACACCCTAAAAACTGCATAGCAACACTCTAAAACACTCAGAACACCCTAAAAAATGCATAGCAACAGCCTAAAACACTCAGAACGCCCTAATAACGGCATAGCAACAGCTTAAGACACTCAGAACACCCTAGCAACTGCATAGGAACCCCTGAAAACAGTCAGAACGCCCTGATAACGGCATAGCAACAGCCTAAAAATATTTTAGAAAGAAGGAAAGAAAGAAAGATATCAGTAATGTTTTTAGTTAAAGCTCGTGTCTGATGATCTGGACGGAGAATCACTTCATGAGTGTCTCTGACAGTACAAAACCTGTGACTGACAGCAACAGGCATCAGACTGAATGATGATGTTTGATTCTCAGGTGGGCCAAACCAACATCAGTCACATGTTGACCCCGCGGGGGCGTGTCTACGCTGAGGTCACGCTTACCCAGATCGCACCTGGAGAGTTTCTGCTCATCACAGGCTCCGGGTCCGAGCTTCATGATCTGAGGTGTGTCCAATCACACACACACACACACACACACACACACACACACACACCCACACACACATTTACTACTGTCTGAGAGCTGAAGGTAGCCAGTGTGTGTAAAGTGAGAATATCTGAAGAAGTGTGTGTGTCAGTAACAGCTGTCTGGTTTCTGCCCCTCATCTCATCCAATCAGAAAGCAGCACACTCTCCTCTCCACTGACACACACTCGGCGCCCCCTTCTGGATGAAAGTGAATAGACCTGCAGTCCTAAGATAGACTAACAAACAAATGGAGCTGTTAATAACTGCTGCTGAATTAATTAATCCTCACTCAAATCCAGAGCTGACAGTGATGAAACCTTCAGCGAGTCGAGTGTGTGTCGTAAATGATTCCTCAGATCATGTGTGTTGTTGAGATCAGATGAACCAGTTTCACCTGCTGGATCAGAAAACAGCTAAAAAATCTCTCAGGCTTGCAAAAACTCTAGCAACTGCTCAAAAAACACCTTGCCAGTGACCCATAACACCATAATATCATGGCCACAGGTTTGTACGGACAAACAGAATCTAGTTATTAATGTGATGTGTGCCGCGGCGGATCCTGTCTGTTTCAGATGGATCGAGCGCGAGGTGTCTGATGGCGATTATCACGTGAGTCTGTCTAACGTGACGGATGAGATCGGCGTTCTGGGCATCGCCGGGCCGAAATCACGGACGGTTCTTCAGAAACTGACAGATGAAGACATGAGTGACGCGGCGTTCAGATTCCTGCACTGCAGATCCATTCAGCTGGCCGGCGTTCCCGTCCGCGCCATCCGGATATCCTACACAGGTGATCAGTACAGGCTGACTGACCGAACTTATGCAAATGAGCGGCTGTCCTCATACAGTGTGTGTGTGTGTGTGTGTGTAGGTGAGTTGGGCTGGGAGCTGTACATGGACATGAAGAACATGTCGGCCGTGTATCAGGCGCTGATGGAGGCGGGACAGGACCAGGATATCGATAACTTCGGCACATACGCCATGAGCTCACTGAGACTGGAGAAGGGCTTCAGAGCCTGGGGAGCCGAGGTCCTGCTCACACACACACACACACACACACACACACACACACACACACACACACACACACTCACACACACACATGACATACATGTGTCATACAGGAAATAATCTCATCTCAAGCGTCTGTTCTGTTGTTTCCAGATGAACTGCGACACGAATCCTTTAGAAGCCGGTTTGGACTATTTCATCAAACTCAATAAGGTAATAATAAGACGTCTCCGTTCGCTCTCTGAGGTGTGAGCCGGATCTCACGGCTGATCTGATGTTTCCAGCCTGCAGATTTCATCGGTAAACAGGCCCTGCTGGAGATCAAGGCTCAGGGTTTGAGCCGTCGGCTGGCGTTCCTCACGCTGGACACGGACGACGTCGACCCGGAGGGCAACGAGACCGTCTGGCACAACGGCCAGGTAAAGACGTCAGCATGTGTCAGAAAGTCTTTTCTTAGCAAAACAACCGACAGGAAAGAGATTACGTAAGAGTTTATCAACTCACAGACACATGACCAAAATAAATAGAGGGGAATGTTCTGGAGCGCAGAACAGAAAAAGATAGATGTTATAACAGTGATTTTATAATATAAATCCAAAAGCAAAACTTGTGAAAAGAACTATATTAGGGAGTGGTCCTCTGCAGCCATCTACTGGTTATACTGGTAATATCATGTCATTTTTCAATACTGTTGTTTAAAAGTGTTTGTTGTATGTCCGTGTTTCTCCGTGGAGGTGGTCGGGAACACGACGTCAGGATCGTACAGCTACACCACACGGCAGAGCCTGGCGTTCGCGTACCTGCCCGTCCATCTGATTCATGTGGGTCAGCAGGTGGAAGTGGAGCTTCTGGGCAAGAAATACCTGGCGACGGTCACTCAGGAGCCGCTAGTCCTCACAGAACCCACCAGAACCCGCCTGCAGAAGAAGAGCAAGAGAAGCTGAAGACCAGAGGAACTGGACATGACCTTCATGACCTTTCATAAACGCATTCAGTGATGTGACGACAGAATCAGACTCAGTGTGAAGGCTTTGTCTACAATGCGAACGTGTCCGAAAATGAAATATTTTTTTTAAATGTTGAAATCTGTGTTAAAAAGCATTAATAATTGAAAACACTGTGACGTTTTGCTGCTGCTGAAACATTATGTCTTAATGTCCAGATTCTGTGAATGATTTCTAGTCTAAGTAGTACAGTGGTTCAAAACTGACCTGAAAATTAATTCTTTCCTGATCGTGTGAGAATTTGAATTTAAGGAAGTGGAATTCAAATGGAATAAAGTTTATATAACTGCTATAAGTGTATTTTCTATGAATGCGTTTAATATTTAGTATGAGTTAATATTTATTAAGCTCGGTTAATGAATATTAATTACATTACCGAGGGCTGTCACAAGGTATTCAGGAGATGTCACATGACTATTTAATATTCATAACCACACCCTCACCATTGAAATATTCACCATAAGAAACGTCAGCGGAACTAAATTTAAATGTTGGTTGTTTTTGTTCCGTTAAGAAATTTAAATGTCGGTTTAATCATAGAATGAAAGTTTTTGAAAGATTTAAAAGTTTATAATCATATTTACCGTAGTACAGTGGTTCAAAACTAAATTGAAAATTAATTCTTTCCTGATCGTGTGAGAATTAGAATTTAAGGAAATGGAATAAAGTTTATATATAATTGCTGTGTGTATTTTTTATGAATGCATTTAATATTTAGTATGGATTAATATTTATTAAGCTTGGTTAATGAATATTAATTACGTTACGTTACGTTACAATACCGAAGGCTGTCACAAGGTATTCAAGAGATGTCACATGACTATTTAATATTCATAGCCACGCCCTCACCATTGAAATATTCACCATAAGGAACGTCAGCGGAACTAAATTTAAACTAAATTTAAATGTTGGTTGTTTTTGTTCTGTTAAGAGATTTAAATGTCGGATTAATCATAAAATGAAAGTTTTTGAAAGATTTAAAAGTTTTGAATCATATTTACCATAGTACAGTGGTTCAAACCTGAACTGAAATGAATCCTTTCCTGTGTGAGAATTTAAATTTAAGGAAGTGGAATTCAAATGGAATAAACTGCTGTAAGGTTTTTTTTTTATGAATTCATTTAATATTTATTATGAATTAATATTTATTAAGCTCGGTTAATGAATATTAATTACGTTATGAAGGCTGTCACAAGGTATTCGAGAGATGTCACATGACTATTTAATATTCATAGCCACGCCCTCTCCATTGAAATATTCACCATAAGGAACCAGCGGAACTAAATTTAAATGTTGGTTGTTTTTGTTTGGTTAAGAGATTTAAATGTCGGTTTAATCATAAAATGAAAGTTTTTGAAAGATTTAAAAGTTGAATCCTTTCCTGTGTGAGAATTTAAATTTAAGGAAGTGGAATTCAAATGGAATAAACTGCTGTTATGAATTCATTTAATATTTATTATATATTAATATTCATTAAGCTCAGTTAATGAATATTAATTACATTATGAAGGCTGTCACAAGGTACTCGAGAGACGTCACATTACTATTTAATATTCATAGTCACGCCTTCGCCATTGAAATATTCACCATAATCAGCAGAAATAAATTTAAACTAAATTTAAATGTCGTGTTTTTTTGTTCCGTTAAGAGGTTTAAATATTGGTTGTTTTTGTTCCGTTTAGAAATTAAATGTCGGTTTAATCATAGAATGAACGTTTTTGAAAGATTTAAAAGTTTAAAATCATATTTACCGTAGTACAGTGGTTCAAAACTGACCTGAAAATGAATCCTTTCCTGTGTGAGAATTTAAATTTAAGGAAGTGGAATTCAAATGGAAAAAACTGCTGTAAGTGTTTTTTATGAATTCATTTAATATTATGAATTAATATTTATTAAGCTCGGTTCATGAATATTAATTATGTTATGAAGGCTGTCACAAGGTACTCGAGAGAAGTCACATTACTATTTAATATTCATAGCCACGCCCTCACCATTGAAATATTCACCATAATTAATGTCAGCGGAAATAAATTTAAACAAAATTTATATGTCGGGTTTTTTGTTCCGTTAAGAGGTTTAAATGTCGGTTTAATCATAGAATGAATGTTTTTGAAAGATTTAAAAGTTTTGAATCATATTTACCGTAGTACAGTGGTTCAAACCTGAACTGAAAATGAATCCTTTCCTGTGTGAGAATTTAAATTTAAGGAAGTGGAATTCAAATGGAATAAACTGCTGTAAGTGTTTTTTATGAATTAATTTAATATTATGAATTAATATTTATTAAACTCGGTTCATGAATATTAATTACGTTACCGAGGACTGTCACAAGGTATTCGAGCGACATCACATGACAATTTTATATTCATAACCACGCCCTCACCATAGAAATGTTCCAAGGAACGTCAGCGGAACTAAATGAATATTCATGAGCTGGGACTTCTCTGATTTTGTAACTTCCCTCTTTTGCTGTATTAGTTTGAGTGGTGTGTGATTGTTCAGTTTAATCAGTCATGATCAGTTTGAATTCAGCGTGTTGAGAGGAATCAGAGTGTGTCTGTGAGCGACTCTTCCGTGTTCGGCTGAGAATGAAGCTCGCGCTGTGTTTTCTGCTCGCTTCTGTCGCTCGTGTCGCGGCCAAACCGCCGAATATCGTGTTTATTTTGGCGGATGACTTCGGCTGGAATGATGTGGGATATCACGGTTCCGAGATCAGAACTCCTCATCTGGACCGTCTGTCCGGTCAGGGGGTTCGGCTGGAGAATTACTACGTCCAGCCGCTGTGCACTCCATCCCGAAACCAGCTGATGACCGGCCGCTACCAGGTCAGAAATTAATTAATTAATTATCAATGAATAATTAATGAGTTACACAATCATATTCTCTGAGAAAGTGTTGTGTAAGTGTACAGCAGGTTAATGTGTTGGTAAGAGTTCAGAACTGAACTGAAAAGGAATTCATTTCCTGAATTTGAATTTAAGGAAGTAGTTCAAATGGGAAAAAAAAAAAGTTAATGTAAGTTTTTGTTCATGCATTTGATTTTTCAGTATAAATTATCTATAAACATGCATGTTAATGTGCATACCATATTCATATTGGTCATGCATATTCAATCATTTATTTAAATTAAATTGCATGCACATGTTTACCATAGTTTTTTTGTTTGTTGGAAGTACCACAGTATATTTGACTGTAGTGTGTTGTGGTCAGATCCGCACCGGTCTGCAGCATCAGATCATCTGGCCGTGTCAGCCGTACTGTGTTCCTCTGGACGAGAAGCTTCTGCCGGAGCTCATGCGGGACGCCAGCTACGACACGCACATGGTGGGCAAGTGGCATCTGGGCATGTTCCGGAAGGACTGTCTGCCCACCCGCCGGGGCTTCCAGACCTTCTTCGGTAGGTACGAGAACCAGGATCAGAGTCAACAGGAACCAGGAACAGACGCTTTATGTTGGTCATGTGGTTGTGTTTGTCTGTCTGCAGGTTACCTCACGGGTTCAGAGGAATATTTCTCTCATCACAGATGTAGCTTCATCGCTCCTCTGAACGTGACGCGCTGCGCTCTGGACCTGCGGGACGGGGAGGACGTGGCCGTCAATTACACGGGTCAGTACTCGACTGAACTCTTCGCTCAGAGAGCCGCGGACATCATCACACGACACCCGCCTGAGAAGGTACACATGCTCTTAAACACAAACACGTGAAAAACGTGTCACATGATTCTCATCTCAGACGCGTTCTTCCTGTTCATGCCAAAACTGATGCTCTTGCTCTGACCATACGGCACTAATGTTATTTGTGAAGGTCTTAAAAGCCTTAAATTTGATTTTAAAAACCCAGATCAGAAATGGGAAATGCATCCGTCTGACCATGTGTCTCCATAAGGAAAAAGATTATTAGCTTAGGAAAGAAATAAACACTCATATCAGATATGAATGCGCTGCATCTGTCAGTTCATGAACGATACAGAAGAGTTTTCTCTTGCTTCGCAGCCGTTGTTCCTCTATGTGGCGCTGCAGGCGGTTCACGCCCCCCTGCAGGTTCCCAAGCGCTACGTCGCCCCCTACAGCTTCATCAAGAACGATCATCGGCGCGAGTACGCGGGGATGGTGTCGGCGATGGACGAAGCTGTAGGGAACATCACTCGAGCTCTTCAGGACGCTGGACTGTGGAACAACACCGTTCTCATTTTCTCGACAGGTACTGAGAAGCTCTAGAAGCTCAAAGATGTACGTCACGTGTGTCACACAAAACACATCAGATTTACTGGAAGTCATACTTCTATAATGGCTATATTGTGTTTATAGTGTTGTCTATACACCAGTGACTCCAGAACAACTGAGCGATCAATGCAATTAAGAGATTTAAACATCGGTCGCTTTTGTTTTATTAACAGATTTTAAATTTCGGTCGGTTAAGAAATCTAAATGATGTTCGTTTTTGTTGAGATTTCAATGTAAATGTCAGTTGTTTTTATTCCATTAAGAGATTTAAATATTGGAATATTGGCAGGGGTGACAAACTCATTTTAGGTTGAGGGCCGGATTGGAAAAAAATAACCATGTGCGGGCCGAATTAATAATAATAATAATAATAATAATAATAAACCTTAGTGCGCTGAAAGTTGCATTAATATTAACCATATAAACAACAAATTAATTTGCAAGAAAACTAGTACACTGCTCTTTAAAAATGCATTTGTTTTTACAGCAAAAAAAATGTTAAATTTTTAAAATAATGCTTTTTAAAATATTTTTAAATTATTAGTGATGCATCTATTTTGATTTTTCGTGGCCAATTCCATTTTTTTTTTTAGAAGCAAATTGACCGATTCTTATACTGGTTGCGGATTTTTTTTAAAGCATTTTTTTAAAAATATGTGTAGCTCTTTGATATTAGAGGCAAACACTGCATTTTTTATCACAGTCCCAAAAAAGATGTTATGCACATGAGCATGAGCAGTTGTTTTTATTTAAATTATTGTATAATTTCCAGATTAACAGCAAAAACAGCATGATCTGACTTTAGCTTTGTGAAATTATGCTACATAAGACACCTGCACAAAACACAATCAGCAGACGGACTGAATGAAATGCAAATTCACTCTCTGACAGTAGGTGGCGCTTATGGAACAGCAGCGATGTAGCGATTTATGACCAGTGGACCAGTGCATCTCTATTTTTTATTATAGTTCAAATCATCCGCGGGCCGGATTGGACACCTTTGTGGGCCGTATGTTTGACACCCCTGCGTTAAGAGATTTTCAATGTCGGTTGATTTTGTTTCATTAAGAAATTTAAATATTGGTTGTTTTTATTCCGTTAAGAAATTTAAATATTGGTTGTTTTTGTTCCGTTAAGAAATTTAAATATTGGTTGTTTTTATTCCGTTAAGAAATTTAAATATTGGTTGTTTTTGTTCCGTTAAGAAATTTAAATATTGGTTGTTTTTATTCCGTTAAGAAATTTAAATGTTGGTTGTTTTTATTCCGTTAAGAAATTTAAATATTGGTTGTTTTTATTCCGTTAAGAAATTTAAATATTGGTTGTTTTTGTTTTTTTTCCGTTAAGAAATTTAAATATTGGTTGTTTTTAAATTTGGTTGTTAAGAGATTTTAAATTTCGGTTGTTTTTGATCCATTAAGAAATTTAAATGTTGGTCATTTTTGCTTCATTAAGAGATTTAAACTTTGGTCGTTTTTGTTTTGTTAACAGATTTTAAATTTCAGTTGGTTAAGAAATTTAAATGTTCATTTTTGTTGAGATTTAAATGTTGGTCGGTTTTGTTTCCGTAAAGACATTTTAAATTTCAGTCGGTTTTATTCCATTAAGAGATTTAAATCTCGTTGTTTTGGTTCCGTTCAGAAATTTAAATATTGCTATATTGGTTGTTTTTGTTCCGTTAAAAGATTTTAAATGTCGGTTGTTTTTGTTCCGTTAAGAAATTAAAATTTCGGTCGGTTTTATTCCATTAAGAGATTTAAATGTTGGTCATTTTTGCTTCATTAAGAGATTTAAATGTTGGTCGTTTTTGTTTTGTTAACAGATTTTAAATTTCAGTCGGTTTTATTCCGTTAAGAGATTTAAATATTGCTATATTGGTTGTTTTTGTTCCGTTAAGAGATTTTAAATGTCGGTTGATTTTGTTCCGTTAAGAAAATTAAATGTTGGCCAGTTTTGTTTCCATTAAGAGATTTAAACGTTGGTCGTTTTTAAATTTCAGTCGGTTAAGAAATTTAAATGATGTTCATTTTTGTTGAGATTTAAATCTCGTTGTTTTGATTCTGTTCAGAAATTTAAATATTGCAATATTGGTTGATTTTGTTCCGTTAAAAGATTTTAAATGTTTGTTCCGTTAAGAAATTTTAAAAGTTTGTCGTTTTTGCTTCATTAACAGATTTAAAAAGATTTATTGATAGTAAAAAATTCTCAAACTGTCAATGAGGAGCATCGGCTGAAGTGACAAACAGGATGTGGAAATCTCAGTTGAATTAAATGAAATGATCTTCATTGAAGTGCTGTGAGTGCAGTACATGTTTATTATTAGAACACGTTTGATTGGAGCTCAGAGTATTTTATAGGATTTTATATTTTTATAAAGTTGTGTTGGTGCAGTTTTGATGGCTGTCAATAATTTGAACAATATTAAAATATGTCTGAGAGGATCA
This sequence comes from Megalobrama amblycephala, assembly GCF_018812025.1. Lineage (NCBI taxonomy): Eukaryota > Metazoa > Chordata > Actinopteri > Cypriniformes > Xenocyprididae > Megalobrama > Megalobrama amblycephala. Next base: position 39,209,472 of record NC_063061.1, read on the forward strand.
AATGATGAATTCCACATCAGGGAACAAATGAGTCCAAGTGAATGATGTTTCTGTCATGATCAGTCCATGAGGTGGCGCTGTTTCCTCTCTGTTGGGGCAGATAACGGTGGTCAGACCCTGACAGGAGGAAATAACTGGCCTCTGCGTGGCAGGAAGTGGACGCTCTGGGAGGGCGGAGTCAGGGGCGTGGCCTTCGTGACCGGACCGCTGATCGAGCAGCCAGGAACTGTCAGTCGAGGGCTCATCCACGTCTCTGATTGGCTGCCTACGATTGTGGGTCTGGCTGGGGCGTCGACCAACGGCACCAAACCTCTGGACGGCTTCAATGTGTGGGACACTATCAGGTGACTGTGAGCTGCTCTTCATCATCATCATCATCACAGACACACCTGCCAGTGATGAACTGAGACAATACACTGCAAATGATAATTCAAAGGAAAAACTAGATGTTTATTCTTGTTTTAAGCACAAACTCACTACATATATATTCAGTCATTTTGCTTTTCCACTAAATGAATCTTGATTTAAGAATGTTTAGATATTTGTGCTGGAAAACAAGACAATCATTTTTGCTCTTTTGCTGATAAATATTATTTAAGCACCATGTTTTTGTCCCAGTTTCTGCCGGTAGGATGTTTGATGATTAATCGAATCGTGCGTTTGTGTGTTTCAGTCGTGGTCAAGCGTCTCCTCGGGTCGAGCTTCTGCATAACATCGACCCGCTGTATGTGGACGACTCGCCCTGTGAGTGAGAGTTTACACTGAGACCTGAATCAGGTTTGACTCCCGATCACACATGAGCTGCGTGTCTCTTTCAGGTCCAGGTGACGAGGTGTCGGGCGAGTTCCTGCAGGACTCTCTTCACTCCTCAGCGTCTCGGCCGGTCGCTCTCGGCTCTCGTTCAGAGTTTAACATCTCGGTTCACGCCGCCATTCGCTACAAGAACTGGAAGCTTCTGACGGGATACCCAGGTAACATCTCTACACTTTAAAGTCGTCATGAAAGAGAAGTTGCGCTGTGATAACCGTGGGCTTCTTTCAGGTTGTCCTCTCTGGATCGCGCCCCCTGGTGGCCGTCCGGTGAAGGCGCCTGAGCCGCTGAAGCAGGTGATGCTGTTTAACATCGAGGAGGATCCCGAGGAGCGCGTGGAGGTTTCCCATCAGCGCCCGGAGGTGGTGGCCTTCCTGCTCCGACGCCTGCAGCTGTACCAGAACCAGGCCAAACCCATCATCTTCCCCCCCGATGACCCGCGCTGTGACCCCGAAGCCACGGGAGCCTGGGGACCCTGGGAATGATGAGGATGATGAAGGCTAGTACTGCAAACAGAGCGGCTGAAGAGCGTCTGTGACGCTTATGAACAGTCATGAAGTTTAGCTGGACATCTTCAGTGTTTATACACATAAATGCACTCGTGTGTGTGTGTGTGTGTGTGTGTGTGTGTGTGATTACAGCTCTCACCTTTAAATCATATCAGTCTTCTGAACATGAATCATTTTTTACCACGATCAGCATCAAATGCGACTGCAGTGTGTGTGTGTGTGTGTGTGTGTGTGTGTGTGTGTGGGCTCATGTGAGTTTGTGACAGAATGTTTATTTATTCTGTTTGGTGGCATATAAAGTAAGAAAGCTTGTTTCCGCCATGGAATAAAAAAGGAAATTTCTGCTTTTTTCTTGCAAAGTTATATCTCACAATTCTGATATTTTCCACAATTCTGAGTTTATATATCATAATTCTTGCATTTTTCTTACAATTCTGGATTTTATATCTTGCAATTCTGACTTTTTTTGCACTTCAAGCTTTTTTTCTCGCAATTCTGAATTTATATCGTAATTCTGACGTTTTTTCACAATTCTGAGTTTATATCCTGTAATTCTGACTTTTTTTTTGCACTTCTAGCTTTTTTCTCGCAATTCTGATTTTATTTTTTGGAATTCTGAGTTTATTATATCATAATTGTGATGTTTTTTCACAATTCTGAGTTTATCTCGTAATTCTGACTTTTTTGCAATTCTCGCTTTTTTCTCGCAATTTTTAAGTTTATATCTCGCAATTCTGAATTTATTTCATAATTCTGACTTTTTTCACAATTCTGAGTTCATATCCTGTATTTCTGACTTTTTTTTTGCAATTCTGGCTATTTTTTCACAATTCTGAATTTATAATATCGTAATTGTGACTTTTTTTTTGCAATTCTTGCTTTTTTCTCGCAATTCAGATTTGTTTCCCTTGCAATTCTGATATGAATTCAAAGAAAAACGTCAGAATTGTGAGATAAACAGTCACAGTTTTCTGTGGCAGAAACAAGCTTGTAAGTGTTTAAAGGAGTAGTTCACCCAAAAATATAAAATCTGTCAGTATTTGTTCTGAACGAAAGCCAAAAGTTTGCAGAATCATCATTCAGCTCTTTTCCATCATCAAAGCATCATAAGAGTCGTTCATATGACTGGTGAGTCTTCTGAAGCCTGACTTCTGTGAGTGAACACTGGTGTTTCCCATCATGCATTGGTTCTTGTGTGTTTTAACCCTTGAGCTCTGGATGAGAAACACTGAGAGGAATGAGGCTCATTCTCACACACACATCAAATGCAGTCCATTAACTCTATGAAAATCCATTTAGATTTTTTAAAATTGGAACATTTATTGAAACATTGAACAAAATATTAAAAAAAATCTTTAAAAAATGTGTTTTTGTTGAGTGTCATATTTGATCCATCGGGCTTTTGTGGCTCATATAGTCTGATAAAGTGAGAATATGGAGGATAAAACAACTTTTTTATGCAAAAATATGCAATTTGCTGCGGATGATGATATTTATATGAACAAAGAGATGTAATTCTGACGCTTTCAAATCTATGAGAGCTTGATTACAGTACAGCAGATACTGACATAAAATGCATATAAATATTGAGATCGAGTGCAACAGGTTTATATTGATCTTTTATGGCCTTTGAGAAGCTCAGTCTTGGTCCAGTCCAGCGGCTCCTCTCAGGAAGAGTTCTGGTCAGTTCTGGTCTTCTGAACTGGGTTTGAGCTTCACTGTAGAGAAGGAGAACAGACTGAAAAGCCATTAGAGAGGAGGAGACAGACTTTTCCAGAGACAGCAGCTCACTTCCTGTAATCAGACCCGCCCCCTCCTCTGCACTTCCTGTGAGTGTGGAATGGTGGCCTGTGATTGGCTGGAGCAGAAGCTCAATGTCTCCACGTGTCTCGGTCTGTCTCTCTGTGTCCTTCTGAAACTGTTTGAGAAATATTGAGCTTTAAAACTAGATGTTGTGAGGTGTGTGTGTGTGACGTCAGGTGTGTGTTCCTGTGATGATGGTGAACAGACTCCAGATGTGTTTGATCTCCTTCAGGTCATGTGAGTTCATCTTCAGCGTCACGTTGTGTTTCGGTCACACTGAAGCTGAAATTAGAGCAGGTTTTGTGTCTCGCTCGCAGATGAAGGTGGTAATTTTGTGTGATTTGACTGAGGAACTCTGGGATACGCTGGAGGTGTTTGTCACACAGATGTTGATGGAGCAGATGAGTCCAGTTCCACGTGAACATCATCAGACGGGCCGAGCGCTGCGGGTCACGAGGGTCAAGTGTGTGTGCGACAGAAACCAGCCATTATGAGCCGCACAAAGGAACATTCCAGGTTATTTCCAGTTTCAGACAGTGAGGAGAAACATGGAAAATATGTGACATGAACATCCTCTGACACTAATCATCGTGTTACAGCTGTGAAACTGCAGTTTATCCGAGTTATATTAGCCCTGTTTATTTGAATTTTACATTGATTATAATTAATTATCAGCTTTTTCATCAACTTATGAACCCTCGTTTGGGAAACTAATGAAATAAGGCCATGAGTGCATATTTGGGCTGTGTTTCCATGGTGACGTCCCTGTCAATCACTGAGGTCAGTGCTCTGATCATCTTTGATCTTGATTATTAGTGGTTCATTAGATTAGATCAGTTTAAGTGATTGATTGACAGCCGCAGCTGGAGGTGTGAAGGGCGAGATGGAGGTCAGGTGAGATCCAGCAGATGATGAACATTTTCATTCGTTTAAATGACAAATTGTGACATTGTTTTGAAGTGTGTGTGTGTCGCAGGAAACACCTCCAGCAGCTAATGTGGGCGTGACCTTTAACCTTTGATCTGATGCCAGTGAGATCCTGACAGCTGCAGTATACGGACTCTCTCTGTTCCTCACTGGTGTGGTTTCTTCTCCTCTCACTCATCCATCTGCTCTCTCTTTCCTTCTGTTTTTCTGTCACACACTCATCAGAGCAGCCGTTTACTGTGGTGAAATCACTGTAACTGCTTCAGCTTATTGCCACGGTTCGTCCTCCAGTCCTTTGTTTAGATTTCTCTTCATCTCTTTGTTTATCTTCTCTTCATGGATGTATACAGTGAGAATCAGCTGAAAGCATCTGAACCTCGTTCAGACAGAGAGTTTCATTATTTCTTTAGGGTTTCATTGATGGTAAATGATCATAAGTCAAACAAGAATGATCATTCTCTCATCATTTACTCACCTACATGTCATTCAAACCTGTATGAAAAACACAGAAGAATATATCTGGAAAAGTGTCTGTCTTTTTTTTTGTCCAAACAATGAAAGTCAATGGGGTCCAATGTTTTTTGGGAGGAAAATTATGTTTCAATGCTTTTTAGAAAAACTATTGCATTCCCCTGAGAATAATCACAAAACATTTAGTAATATGCAAAGTTTCTTGAGGGAACGCAATAGTTTTGCAAGCGAAACAAAGTTTCTTGGGGAACGCAATAGTTTTGCAAGCGAACAAAGTTTCTTGGGGAACGCAATAGTTTTGCAAGCGAACAAAGTTTCTTGGGGAACGCAATAGTTTTGCAAACGAAGCAAAGTTTCTTGGGGAACGCAATAGTTTTGCAAGCGAACAAAGTTTCTTGGGGAACGCAATAGTTTTGCAAGCGAACAAAGTTTCTTGGGGAACGCAATAGTTTTGCAAGCGAACAAAGTTTCTTGGGGAACGCAATAGTTTTGCAAACGAACAAGTTTCTTGGGGAACGCAATAGTTTTGCAAGCGAACAAAGTTTCTTGGGGAATGCAATAGTTTTGCAACGAACAAGTTTCTTGGGGAACGCAATAGTTTTGCAAGCGAACAAAGTTTCTTGGGGAACGCTATAGTTTGGCAAACAAACAAAGTTTCTTGGGGAACGCAATAGTTTTGCAAGCGAACAAAGTTTCTTGGGGAACGCAATAGTTTTGCAAGCGAACAAAGTTTCTTGGGGAACGCAATAGTTTTGCAAACGAACAAAGTTTCTTGGGGAACGCAATAGTTTCAAACGAATGCAAGTTTCTTGGGGAACGCAATAGTTTTGCAAGCGAACAAAGTTTCTTGGGGAATGCAATAGTTTTGCAAACAAACAAAGTTTCTTGGGGAACGCAATAGTTTTTAACGAATGCAAGTTTCTTGGGGAACGCAATAGTTTTGCAAACAACAAAGTTTCTTGGGGAACGCAATAGTTTTGCAAGCGAACAAAGTTTCTTGGGGAACGCAATAGTTTTGCAAGCGAACAAAGTTTCTTGGGGAACGCAATAGTTTTGCAAGCGAACAAAGTTTCTTGGGGAACGCAATAGTTTTGCAAACAAAGTTTCTTGGGGAACGCAATAGTTTTGCAAACAAACAAAGTTTCTTGGGGAACGCAATAGTTTCAAACGAATGCAAGTTTCTTGGGGAACGCAATAGTTTTGCAAGCGAACAAAGTTTCTTGGGGAACGCAATAGTTTTGCAAACGAACAAAGTTTCTTGGGGAACGCAATAGTTTCAAACGAATGCAAGTTTCTTGGGGAACGCAATAGTTTTGCAAGCGAACAAAGTTTCTTGGGGAACGCAATAGTTTTGCAAGCGAACAAAGTTTCTTGGGGAACGCAATAGTTTTGCAAGCGAACAAAGTTTCTTGGGGAACGCAATAGTTTTGCAAGCGAACAAAGTTTCTTGGGGAACGCAATAGTTTTGCAAACAAAGTTTCTTGGGGAACGCAATAGTTTTGCAAACGAACAAAGTTTCTTGGGGAACGCAATAGTTTCATTAACGAATGCAAGTTTCTTGGGGAACGCAATAGTTTTGCAAGCGAACAAAGTTTCTTGGGGAACGCAATAGTTTTGCAAGCGAACAAAGTTTCTTGGGGAACGCAATAGTTTCATTAACGAATGCAAGTTTCTTGGGGAACGCAATAGTTTTGCAAAACAAAGTTTCTTGGGGAATGCAATAGTTTTGCAAGCGAACAAAGTTTCTTGGGGAACGCAATAGTTTTGCAAGCGAACAAAGTTTCTTGGGAATGCAATAGTTTTGCAAGCGAACAAAGTTTCTTGGGGAACGCAATAGTTTTGCAAGCGAACAAAGTTTCTTGGGGAACGCAATAGTTTTGCAAGCGAACAAAGTTTCTTGGGGAACGCAATAGTTTCATTAACGAATGCAAGTTTCTTGGGGAACGCAATAGTTTTGCAAGCGAACAAAGTTTCTTGGGGAATGCAATAGTTTCATTAACGAATGCAAGTTTCTTGGGGAACGCAATAGTTTTGCAAGCGAACAAAGTTTCTTGGGGAACGCAATAGTTTTGCAAACAAACAAAGTTTCTTGGGGAATGCAATAGTTTTGCAAGCAAACAAAGTTTCTTGGGGAACGCAATAGTTTTGCAAGCGAACAAAGTTTCTTGGGGAACGCAATAGTTTTGCAAACAAACAAAGTTTCTTGGGGAACGCAATAGTTTCATTAACGAATGCAAGTTTCTTGAGGGAACGCAATAGTTTTGCAAGCGAACAAAGTTTCTTGGGGAATGCAATAGTTTTGCAAACAAACAAAGTTTCTTGGGGAACGCAATAGTTTCATTAACGAATGCAAGTTTCTTGAGGGAACGCAATAGTTTTGCAAACAAACAAAGTTTCTTGGGGAATGCAATAGTTTTGCAAGCGAACAAAGTTTCTTGGGGAACGCAATAGTTTTGCAAGCGAACAAAGTTTCTTGGGAACGCAATAGTTTTGCAAGCGAACAAAGTTTCTTGGGGAACGCAATAGTTTTGCAAACAAAGTTTCTTGGGGAACGCAATAGTTTTGCAAACAAACAAAGTTTCTTGGGGAACGCAATAGTTTCATTAACGAATGCAAGTTTCTTGAGGGAACGCAATAGTTTTGCAAGCGAACAAAGTTTCTTGGGGAATGCAATAGTTTTGCAAACAAACAAAGTTTCTTGGGGAACGCAATAGTTTCATTAACGAATGCAAGTTTCTTGGGGAACGCAATAGTTTTGCAAGCGAACAAAGTTTCTTGGGGAACGCAATAGTTTTGCAAGCGAACAAAGTTTCTTGGGAACGCAATAGTTTTGCAAGCGAACAAAGTTTCTTGGGAACGCAATAGTTTTGCAAGCGAACAAAGTTTCTTGGGGAACGCAATAGTTTTGCAAACAAAGTTTCTTGGGGAACGCAATAGTTTTGCAAACAAACAAAGTTTCTTGGGGAACGCAATAGTTTCATTAACGAATGCAAGTTTCTTGAGGGAACGCAATAGTTTTGCAAGCGAACAAAGTTTCTTGGGGAATGCAATAGTTTTGCAAACAAACAAAGTTTCTTGGGGAACGCAATAGTTTCATTAACGAATGCAAGTTTCTTGGGGAACGCAATAGTTTTGCAAACAAACAAAGTTTCTTGGGGAATGCAATAGTTTTGCAAGCGAACAAAGTTTCTTGGGGAACGCAATAGTTTTGCAAGCGAACAAAGTTTCTTGGGAATGCAATAGTTTTGCAAGCGAACAAAGTTTCTTGGGGAACGCAATAGTTTTGCAAACAAAGTTTCTTGGGGAACGCAATAGTTTTGCAAACGAACAAAGTTTCTTGGGGAACGCAATAGTTTTGCAAACAAAGTTTCTTGGGGAACGCAATAGTTTTGCAAACGAACAAAGTTTCTTGGGGAACGCAATAGTTTTGCAAGCGAACAAAGTTTCTTGGGGAACGCAATAGTTTCATTAACGAATGCAAGTTTCTTGGGGAACGCAATAGTTTTGCAAACAAACAAAGTTTCTTGGGGAACGCAATAGTTTTGCAAGCAAACAAAGTTTCTTGGGGAACGCAATAGTTTCATTAACGAATGCAAGTTTCTTGGGGAACGCAATAGTTTCATTAACGAATGCAAGTTTCTTGGGGAACGCAATAGTTTTGCAAGCGAACAAAGTTTCTTGGGGAACGCAATAGTTTCATTAACGAATGCAAGTTTCTTGGGGAACGCAATAGTTTCATTAACGAATGCAAGTTTCTTGAGGGAACGCAATAGTTTTGCAAGCGAACAAAGTTTCTTGGGGAACGCAATAGTTTTGCAAGCGAACAAAGTTTCTTGGGGAACGCAATAGTTTCATTAACGAATGCAAGTTTCTTGGGGAACGCAATAGTTTTGCAAGCGAACAAAGTTTCTTGGGGAACGCAATAGTTTTGCAAGCGAACAAAGTTTCTTGGGGAACGCAATAGTTTTGCAAGCGAACAAAGTTTCTTGGGGAACGCAATAGTTTTGCAAACGAACAAAGTTTCTTGAGGGAACGCAATAGTTTTGCAAGCGAACAAAGTTTCTTGGGGAACGCAATAGTTTTGCAAGCGAACAAAGTTTCTTGGGGAACGCAATAGTTTTGCAAGCGAACAAAGTTTCTTGGGGAACGCAATAGTTTTGCAAGCGAACAAAGTTTCTTGGGGAACGCAATAGTTTTGCAAGCGAACAAAGTTTCTTGGGGAACGCAATAGTTTCATTAACGAATGCAAGTTTCTTGGGGAACGCAATAGTTTTGCAAGCGAACAAAGTTTCTTGGGGAACGCAATAGTTTTGCAAGCGAACAAAGTTTCTTGGGGAACGCAATAGTTTTGCAAGCGAACAAAGTTTCTTGGGGAACGCAATAGTTTTGCAAGCGAACAAAGTTTCTTGGGGAACGCAATAGTTTCATTAACGAATGCAAGTTTCTTGGGGAACGCAATAGTTTTGCAAGCGAACAAAGTTTCTTGGGGAATGCAATAGTTTCATTAACGAATGCAAGTTTCTTGGGGAACGCAATAGTTTTGCAAGCGAACAAAGTTTCTTGGGGAACGCAATAGTTTTGCAAGCAAACAAAGTTTCTTGGGGAACGCAATAGTTTTGCAAGCGAACAAAGTTTCTTGGGGAACGCAATAGTTTTGCAAACAAACAAAGTTTCTTGGGGAACGCAATAGTTTCATTAACGAATGCAAGTTTCTTGAGGGAACGCAATAGTTTTGCAAGCGAACAAAGTTTCTTGGGGAATGCAATAGTTTTGCAAACAAACAAAGTTTCTTGGGGAACGCAATAGTTTCATTAACGAATGCAAGTTTCTTGAGGGAACGCAATAGTTTTGCAAACAAACAAAGTTTCTTGGGGAATGCAATAGTTTTGCAAGCGAACAAAGTTTCTTGGGGAACGCAATAGTTTTGCAAGCGAACAAAGTTTCTTGGGGAACGCAATAGTTTTGCAAGCGAACAAAGTTTCTTGGGGAACGCAATAGTTTTGCAAACAAAGTTTCTTGGGGAACGCAATAGTTTTGCAAACAAACAAAGTTTCTTGGGGAACGCAATAGTTTCATTAACGAATGCAAGTTTCTTGAGGGAACGCAATAGTTTTGCAAGCGAACAAAGTTTCTTGGGGAATGCAATAGTTTTGCAAACAAACAAAGTTTCTTGGGGAACGCAATAGTTTCATTAACGAATGCAAGTTTCTTGGGGAACGCAATAGTTTTGCAAGCGAACAAAGTTTCTTGGGGAACGCAATAGTTTTGCAAGCGAACAAAGTTTCTTTGGGAACGCAATAGTTTTGCAAGCGAACAAAGTTTCTTGGGGAACGCAATAGTTTTGCAAGCGAACAAAGTTTCTTGGGGAACGCAATAGTTTTGCAAACAAAGTTTCTTGGGGAACGCAATAGTTTTGCAAACAAACAAAGTTTCTTGGGGAACGCAATAGTTTCATTAACGAATGCAAGTTTCTTGAGGGAACGCAATAGTTTTGCAAGCGAACAAAGTTTCTTGGGGAATGCAATAGTTTTGCAAACAAACAAAGTTTCTTGGGGAACGCAATAGTTTCATTAACGAATGCAAGTTTCTTGAGGGAACGCAATAGTTTTGCAAACAAACAAAGTTTCTTGGGGAACGCAATAGTTTTGCAAGCGAACAAAGTTTCTTTGGGAATGCAATAGTTTTGCAAGCAAACAAAGTTTCTTGGGGAACGCAATAGTTTTGCAAACAAAGTTTCTTGGGGAACGCAATAGTTTTGCAAACGAACAAAGTTTCTTGGGGAACGCAATAGTTTTGCAAACAAAGTTTCTTGGGGAACGCAATAGTTTTGCAAACGAACAAAGTTTCTTGGGGAACGCAATAGTTTTGCAAGCGAACAAAGTTTCTTGGGGAACGCAATAGTTTCATTAACGAATGCAAGTTTCTTGGGGAACGCAATAGTTTTGCAAACAAACAAAGTTTCTTGGGGAGGGCAATAGTTTTGCAAGCGAACAAAGTTTCTTGGGGAACGCAATAGTTTCATTAACGAATGCAAGTTTCTTGGGGAACGCAATAGTTTCATTAACGAATGCAAGTTTCTTGAGGGAACGCAATAGTTTTGCAAGCGAACAAAGTTTCTTGGGGAACGCAATAGTTTCATTAACGAATGCAAGTTTCTTGGGGAACGCAATAGTTTCATTAACGAATGCAAGTTTCTTGAGGGAACGGAATAGTTTTGCAAGCGAACAAAGTTTCTTGGGGAATGCAATAGTTTTGCAAACAAACAAAGTTTCTTGGGGAACGCAATAGTTTTGCAAACGAACAAAGTTTCTTGGGGAAAGCAATAGTTTTGCAAGCGAACAAAGTTTCTTGAGGGAATGCAATAGTTTTGCAAATGAACAAAGTTTCTTGGGGAATGCAATAGTTTTGCAAACAAACAAAGTTTCTTGGGGAACGCAATAGTTTCATTAACGAATGCAAGTTTCTTGAGGGAACGGAATAGTTTTGCAAGCGAACAAAGTTTCTTGGGGAATGCAATAGTTTTGCAAACAAACAAAGTTTCTTGGGGAACGCAATAGTTTTGCAAACGAACAAAGTTTCTTGGGGAAAGCAATAGTTTTGCAAGCGAACAAAGTTTCTTGAGGGAATGCAATAGTTTTGCAAATGAACAAAGTTTCTTGGGGAATGCAATAGTTTTGCAAACAAACAAAGTTTCTTGGGGAACGCAATAGTTTCATTAACGAATGCAAGTTTCTTGAGGGAACGGAATAGTTTTGCAAGCGAACAAAGTTTCTTGGGGAATGCAATAGTTTTGCAAACAAACAAAGTTTCTTGGGGAACGCAATAGTTTTGCAAACGAACAAAGTTTCTTGGGGAAAGCAATAGTTTTGCAAGCGAACAAAGTTTCTTGAGGGAATGCAATAGTTTTGCAAATGAACAAAGTTTCTTGGGGAATGCAATAGTTTTGCAAACAAACAAAGTTTCTTGGGGAACGCAATAGTTTCATTAACGAATGCAAGTTTCTTGAGGGAACGGAATAGTTTTGCAAGCGAACAAAGTTTCTTGGGGAATGCAATAGTTTTGCAAACAAACAAAGTTTCTTGGGGAACGCAATAGTTTTGCAAATGAACAAAGTTTCTTGGGGAAAGCAATAGTTTTGCAAACAAACAAAGTTTCTTGAGGGAACGCAATAGTTTTGCAAGCGAACAAAGTTTCTTGGGGAACGCTATAGTTTCACGAGGGAACACAAAGTTTCGCTAGCAAACGCAACGGTTTTTGAAGGAACGCAATAGTTTTTGCGAGCGAATGCAATAGTATTGTGAGAGGAATGGAATCTTTTACTCAAGTCTACTGTTTCTCCTAAGAAAAAGTAATCTTACACGCACGTCCTCTAGGTGTTCAGCATTTGAGGAGAAATATTGCGTGATTAAATGAGACACAACCGAGGTTGTCTTTGAGCTATGAAAGAGCGAGCAGTGAGCGATAAACGTCTCCTCTGTGATGTTTGTGAGCTCTCTGTATTCACACACCTCTTATTTCTTCAGCTGTGTGTCTTCAGGACGCGTCACAGATGATCTGAGATCAGTTTAGGGCAGACGGCTGGTGGTCTGTCAGGGTTACAGTGGGTGAAGAATGTGTGCCATACAAACAAATACATGCAGCCTCCGCCTGCGAGCTCACCAAACACACGTCTGAGAGATTACTAACACTTTACAATAGGCTCTCATATGTTAACTTCATTAGTTAACATGAACTACTTTTCAAGCATTTAGTTGCTGTTAATTTCAACATTTACTAATGCATTATTAAAATCAAAAGTTAATATTATTTAATGGACATGAGCTAATATGGACTGACAATGTGTTTTTATTAACTAACAATATCAAAGATTAATAAATAGCCTACATTAACAAATGTCTACTATTTTACAGTCTTCTAAACTTTTCCCCGGACCTGTTTGAAAACATGTAATGTGATGAAGTCTGACAATGAGTTTTATCACATACAAATCGACGCAAAACAAGCCCACAGCCTCAATAAAACCATTCACCATCGGAACAATGAAAGACCCTCGTGTTGCTCTGATTATAGAATTATTGAGCGAGCACGCGCGTGCGCGCGCACACAGCTGTAAACCCTCGTGGAAGCGCCGGTGTGTTGCCGTGGTGACGGTGGCGAGAAAGAGAGAGGGAGAGAAAGGGAGAGAGAGAGTGTGTCGGTGAATGAGTTTGTGAGCTCGCGGACGGTTTAACGGAAACCTTCGTTTTCTGGATGTTTGAAATCACCGACTTTCTTTCTCGAGACCCTCCGGCTGAAGAGCGCGCGAACGTGAGTAGCTTTTGTTCTCGCGAATTTACCTCAGATTTCTACATTTACCGCACTTTCTCAAATGAACACCTCAGATTAATTAAAAACGGAAACAAAAAACACCAGATTAATTTCACTCACCGTTAGACCGAGACGACAGGAAGATTTCAGTCAGAAAGTCTGTTTTAATCGGGTTTTTACGTCTTTTATCGTCGCTCGGTTTGTCCAGAACGGAAAGTCGTGGCAGGAGAAACGACGAGTTCCTTCTTTCTCGCTTTTCTCTTTTTTTTCTGGATTTTGAAAGCGTTTTTCTTTGATTTAACGTGATATAACTCGAGATTTAGTCGGTTATTAATGTTTGTTCTTCGATTAAATGTGTTTGGTTTAATGTTTAATGAGGATCGTTCAGATTTACTCATTCATACTCCATTTATCTAAACAAAACCCTTGATTTGCTTTATTTCATTCAACAGTATGCCAGAAACACACAATATATTGTGTAAAAATAATATTAACGAAAATCTGATGGTATTATTGTGGATCAAATATACTATCATGGACTTTGGACATGTTATTATTGTAATGTCAGATATTTTTGTACACATACTATGTTATTCTATAAGATTATCATGTCGTTTTATGTGATTAGTACATCAATATGTTTATCATTTAGTGCCATAATGGATTTATCAGAGGTTCATGATATTACAATATGATTTTATGGCTCAGATGTGTGATATTGATATATTTTACATTATTTAGTTTCTAAGGAAGCTTGTTTCCACCATGGAATAAAAATAAAAGAGTTTAATTGTGGCTTTTTATCTTACAATTCTGAGAAAAAAAGGTAAGAATTGTGAGTTATGAACTTGGATTTGCTAGAAAAAACTCAGAATTTTGAGTTATATCTCTCAGTTCTAATAATTGTGAGATATAAACTTGCAATTTAGAGTTATAGAGTCCGAAATGTGAGGTAAAGTTGCAATTCTGAGATAAAACATTGCAATTTTTAACTTAATAGTGATAATATTTGCTTTTTTCTCAATTTAAATACCATCCTGACAGTAAATCATTCTCTCCGCTGTGCATTATGAAGGATTTACTTATATTTTTTATTTAAAAACAGCAAAAGTACCATGTGTTTATAATGTGATCCACAATGCCTTGGGCCCACAGTCGCCGTTACTGACATCAGTGTGATGCCTTTTTTCCTGCGCTGGCCCTTTAAGGTCTGGTTGAGGTTAGCTGGTTAACCAGCACTCGATCATCAGTGAACGTTCACTTTATGGAAGCTAAGAATAAGAGCGCGGACGGTCCTACCACCGGCCGTAAAACCGTGGAAGAAACACAGACGCTTCATTACGGGCTGCTCACGCCAAGAGAAAACACACGCGTGTCCCTCTCATACGCTGCCAAGAGAGAAAGACACGCTTTCCTTCCTCCATGAAGGAGTGGAAAATCAGAGCAGAGTTTTCCTGCAGTGTTTGTGGGCCGTCAGGTAAACACAGTGATGTTTAGATCTCAGACCACACAGTCTGTGCCCCATCTTTATGATTCGAATGCGTTCAAACCTACTGAGCTGCCTACATAGACTGCGTTTAAGTGATCAAAGGCACACAAAGATCATGCTGGCAGACCTCAGATTTGATTAAGACACACACTGACAGAGATTTGCAGCGACAAAGTGACTTTAGTCATTCGTTTTGGAACTGCAGGTCTAAAATGAATCATTATAGTTAAAAAAAAAGGAATCAACACAGTTCTAAAATGAATCAATACAGTTCTAAAATGAAATGAACTATTGTTTCAATCAAAAACCAACTTTAGTTTGATAATAATTTTCTTATTGTCACTGTGAAGCTGCTTTGAGACAATATGTATTGTGAAAAGCGCTTTATAAATGAAGATAACTTGACTTGAATCATAGTTCTAAAATGAATTATTATTGTAAAAAAATGGAACGTTACAGTTCAAATATGAATCACTGCAGTTCTAAAATGAATCATTGTATTTAAAAAAACTATAATGATATAACTATAATTTTTAACTATAATGATTCATTTTAGAACTGCATTGATTCATTTTTGAGCTGTATCGATTCATTTTTTAACTATAATGATTCATTTTAAAATGTTGATTCACTTTTGACCTACAGTGGTTCATTTTTGAACTGTAGTGATTTATCTTTGATCTACAGTGATTTATTTTAGAACTATAATGATTCATTTTACCACTGTTTTGGTTTTTTACTATAATAATTCATTTAAAACTGTATTGATCCATTTTCTTAACTATAATGATTCATTTTACAACTGTTTTGATTCATTTTGGTAAGTATAGTGGTTCCTCTTAGAACTGCAGTGATTCATTTTTTAATTATAATGATTCATTCTAGATATGAATTGATTCGTTTTTGAACTATAGTGGTTCATTTTAGAAAGGAATTGATTCAGTTTTGATCTACAGAGGTTCATTTAAGAACTGCATTGATCCATTTTTTGAACTATAATGATTCATTTTAGAACTGTTTTGGTTTATTTTTGTAAGTATAGTGGTTTCTCTTAAAACTGCAGTGATTCTTTTTAGAACTGTAGTGATTCATTTTATAACTATAATGATTCATTTTTGAACTATAGTGATCCATGTTTTACTATAATGATTCATTTTAAAACTCTGATTCATTTTTTAACTGTAGTGATCCATTTTTTACTATAATAATTTTAAACTGTATTGATCCATTTTTAACTATAATGATTCATTTTAAAACTGTGTCGATTCATTTTAGAACGAGTGATCCATTTTCTTAACTATAATAATTCATTTTAAAGTGTATTGATACATTTTCTTAACTATAATGCTTCATTTTAAAACTTAGTGATTCATTTTTTAACTATAATGATTCATTTTAGAACTGTATTGAGTCATTTTAGAACTACAGTGTTCCATTTTTAACTCTAATTATTCATTTTAGAACTGTATTGATTCATTTTTTAACTTTAGTGATTACTTTTTTACTATAATAATTAATTTTAAACTGTACTGATACATTTTCTTAACTATAATGCTTCATTTTAAAACTTAGTGATTCATTTTTTAACTATAATGATTCATTTTAGAACTGTATTGAGTCATTTTAGAACTACAGTGATCCATTTTTAACTCTAATTATTCATTTTAGAACTGTATTGATTCATTTTTTAACTTTAGTGATTACTTTTTTACTATAATAATTAATTTTAAACTGTACTGATACATTTTCTTAACTATAATGCTTCATTTTAAAACTTAGTGATTCATTTTTTAACTATAATGATTCATTTTAGAACTGTATTGAGTCATTTTAGAACTACAGTGATCCATTTTTAACTCTAATTTTTCATTTTAGAACTGTATTGGTTCGCTTTTGATCTACAGTGGTTCATTTCTGAAGTATAGTTATTTATTTTTGATCTACAGTGATTTATTTTAGAACTGTTTTGATTCATTTTTGTAAGTATAGTGGTTCATTTTCTTAACTATAATGATTCATTCCAGAACTGGATTGATTCAGTTTTGATCTACAGTGGTTCATTTCAGAACTGCAGTGATGAAGCTGTTGAACTGGTTACAGTAAGACGATCCAGAGTGTGTCTGTGAGTGTGTGAATGTGAAACCCAAGACCAACACAGTGTTAAAATGCTAATTGATTGTGTGCTGGAGGTCAAAGGGCAAACAGACACTGCGGTTTCCAGCACAGCTGCTGTGTGGTTTCATATCAGCGTTAAAACATGCCTCTTTCTCGTCGCAGATATTGATATGTAGTTGCAGTCACAGTTCAGACTCGTGTGCTGCTCTGACAGAATCTGGATGTGGCCGGTTCTGTTTAAGCGCAGAAGGGCTTTAAATGGGTCACATTACGTGCTGGAGTTTTCCATGCTGCGCTCCCAAAAGAAGCATGTTTGATTGAATTAAAACCAGCCGAGCCGCTCTGCCTTCAAATCAAGCCCAGAGGTCTGAGCGCCGGCCGTTGCATCGTCACACCAGAACAAGACTGAGTGCTTGTGTTGGTCAGATGTCAGGCTGACCTGTAGAGCGTCTTCATTGTGAGTGTGTGTGTGTGAGGCCAGCGTGCAGGGGTTGGCTGTGTGCTGTAGTGCGGGTCAGTCATGCACACTGATAAGATTAGTGCTGTAGTAAACCAGTCTGTCGTTCTTATCTCTCTCTCTCGCTCTAAAGTGTGTGTTTTTCATCTGTGCTGCATCAAGCAAATTCCTTGTGCTCTCTCTGTCTGTCTCTTTGTCTCAGTTTGGTGAGCTCACGGTGTGTTTGGGGACGGAGGAGGTCCAGATGACCCACCCAAACCCCCGCAGCTCCGCAGGACGCTTCAGTGTATTATTCATCTCTGCGCTGCTTCACTGCACTCAGTGTTGACCGTTCATGCTCAGTTTATTATTCTGTGGTGCTAACAGACTCTAGTGTGATCCTGTTTCCAGATTGTGATGTGTTTATAACTCACAGCTGTATGCAGATGAGCGGTCACGGTGCCCAATCACGGCTCTGTGTTTTCATGATAACATGATTGTGATTTATGTTCAGCTAATGCTCTGATCACGTTCATTTCACAGCTGAAAGTGTCTGATAACAGCTGGGGTTAGGATTTCCACTGGTCATGTGATCTCAGGCGTCTCACATTAAGGCCCTGAGAAATTCTTCTTCGTTCTTTGCTCAGGGGTAAAACGAAGATTGAAATACTTTGGCAGCGATATACTGTTAGCAACATGCTGCGCGCTTTCCTCTCAATAACTAAATAAACACACTACAAAAATCAGAAAACAGCAGTTCAGAAAGCATCTGATCGCAGTGATGTGGATGTTTGCCATTTAGACTCCAGTAAAGTCACGTCATGTTTATTTATACAGCACTTTATATAATAGTTGCTTTAAAGCAGCAGCTTTACAGTATTAAACATGAAAAATCTTGCGCACGATTGAGCAAATCCAGGGAACGAAATGGTAAATCTTGCGCACGATTGAGCAAATCCAGGGAACGAAATGGTAAATCTTGCGCACGATTGAGCAAATCCAGGGAACGAAATGGTAAATCTTGCGCACGATTGAGCAAATCCAGGGAACGAAATAGTAAATCTTGCGCACGATTGAGCAAATCAAGGGAACGAAATAGTAAATCTTGCGCACGATTGAGCAAATCAAGGGAACGAAATAGTAAATCTTGCGCACAATTGAGCAAATCCAGGGAACGAAATGGTAAATCTTGCGCACGATTGAGCAAATCCAGGGAACGAAATGGTAAATCTTGCGCACAATTGAGCAAATCCAGGGAACGAAATAGTAAATCTTGCGCACGATTGAGCAAATCAAGGGAACGAAATAGTAAATCTTGCGCACGATTGAGCAAATCCAGGGAACGAAATGGTAAATCTTGCGCACGATTGAGCAAATCAAGGGAACGAAATAGTAAATCTTGCGCACAATTGAGCAAATCCAGGGAACGAAATGGTAAATCTTGTGCACGATTGAGCAAATCCAGGGAACGAAATGGTAAATCTTGCGCACGATTGAGCAAATCCAGGGAACGAAATGGTAAATCTTGCGCACGATTGAGCAAATCCAGGGAACGAAATGGTAAATCTTGCGCACGATTGAGCAAATCCAGGGAACGAAATAGTAAATCGTGCACACGATTACTCACTTTTTTTTCTTGCATGTCACGTGCCAGGCTCCACGTCTGAACAGAAAAACAAAACCTCAAAAGTAGGTGGAGCCTCAGAGCCACACCCACCTGTTTACATCATCACCACGGACCAATGGGAGTTCAGAAGAGTTTAGCAGCTGTTTTGAACTCCAGATATGAACTCCAAGAGAACATGATTTTGTTTGAAATGACGTCACACCAGTTCGTTCTTTGATTTTTGGTTGAAGTATATCGGGCCTTTATGTAGAATAAAACTGTTTTTAACAGGCTTAATCAGGGTTAAGATAATAATTAATTAAACGTAAAATTAAAATAAATCATTTGAAATAAAAACAATCACAATAAATCACAATATCTGATTACTTTCATGTCATGTGACTGTAACTGACATCAGAGAACCTTGAACATGTTGTTAAATGATTGAAATATGAACTTAAATCTCAAAGGGGTTTGACTGAAAGAAAGTTTAGGAAAGACACATTTGTTTCCCAGTGAAGGTCAGAGGTCACTGAGAATGTCTGATATTTCTGCGATATTTCTCACTGGGGTTTGTGGGAATGTTTGGAATGATTGACATGCAGGAGAGACAGAGACTGGAGACCTGACGGACCGTTTACTGTCATTCTCCACGTCTGTCGGTCAGAGAGTTCAGCAGTTCAGTGTGTCAGGAGACAGGAAGTGCTCTGTCAGGAGACAGGAAGTGCTCTTTAAAGGCGTGTGGCTGTTGTGAATCCATCAGATGAACGTCAGTAACTCGAGACAGACAAACAAGATCAGATCTGATGTGATTATTGATGGATTGATCTTTTGTGTTTAATTGGTAGTTTCATCATTTTAAATGAATACTTTCCCAGTGATTTATGAAGGTAATTGTTGGTTGTCTTTGTTCCTTCATTCCTGTTTGGGAAAGACAATATTCCAAAATAATGTAGTGTTGATGTTGTGTTGTGTGTATCGGGCCTCATACAGAAAGTTAAATTTTTCTGACTGGATTCTGTAAATCACAGCGCTCGCAACTCCACAGTCATGGGTTCGATTCCCAGGGAATGCATGAACTGATAAAATGAATGCCACATGTATAAATGTAATTGTTCTTTATGCTTGTCTGCGTCAGGTCCACAAACACACACTTGTGTTTTCAGCGTTCTGCTTGTGTTCTCGTTAGGTTCCCGTCTGCCGTTCTTTCGGGGTTTGTGACCCGTGATGTCATTGTGCTGTGAACCGCGTTAATGAACTCAATTGTCCTCAACGTTTGACATGTTACGCTTGACAGAGCGTTGTGTAACTCTGAAGCTCACAATCACGACGCCCGTGTGTCGCGTGTCAGCCGTCAGTCACTTTGATTCAGTCGTTCTCACATCGGCCTCGTTCACACTGCGGTTCAATACGGTGTCACTCCACTTCTGAGTGCTGCTTCCTGCAGGTGAGGACACGATAGGACAGCGTTTTCATGAATGAACAGAATCCTTCCATCAGCACAGCTGCTTTACTGCTTAACAGTGTGAGGGTGTGTTTGATAGTGTTCAGACACAATGAGACGCGTGATGTTGTTCAGATCACACCTGCCATCCTGGAGGAAAACCCCTGCAATAATAAACACCGACTGACGACTAGAATAGAGTTTCCTCTTATCAGAGCTGTGTGTGTGTGTGTGTGTGAGAGAGTGTGTGTGATTCTGTCTTGAAGCCTTTCAAACACTCAGGTCTAAATCATCTGACCGCTGACGTTGTAGGGGTGTTGATGTAACGTTAACATTTCATCAGCATTTAACCGCTTCGTTTGAGAAAACTATCGTCATAAACACAGAGAAACGCAAAGCTCTCGGCAACCCGTCAAAATAAAAGATTTAACTTGACAGAAACATATTACTGTTGTACAGTAGAATTTAGATAAATTAACTTAATAACATTGTTTGACAAAAAATTTAATTTATTTTTTAATCATGAAATTAAATATGCATTTAATTAAGTATGCATTCATTTGATTGCTGGAAAAATTAAAATACACAACAGAATTTCTGAAAAAACAAAACATTTAATAAAAATATATTTTTTAATTTATAAATATTATTGTTTTTTTTAAGAATTCAAGCCATTAGACATGCTTTTTTATTATTAAAATGTAATGAAACCATTAAAATGGAATTTGAGGGGAAACAATAAAACATGTATCATAGGGCCCTAATGTTTTTATTTTATGTTTGATTACTAAAATTTAATTTAACGATTTAAATAAAAACTGAAAAAAACAGAATCCAGAAAAATGAAAACGGAAAAAACAGAATTTGGGAAAAAAATAAAACGGATTTCATAGGACCCTAAAGATGAGAGTGAACGCAGTCATAGTTGAGTAGGGCAGTGTGTGTGTGTGTGTGTGTGTGTGTGTGTGTGTGTGAAGCCCTGCAGCAGGAACAGATTAAACTGACAAACACTCATTCTGAACAATAGTGCTGCGGATATCCTCCTCCTGCTGCTGCTGCAGGGGCTGCTGGGAGTCTCCAGAGGGTCACACGGAGACCCGGAATACTGTCGGATAACAGACATCAGTAGAGCTGCTCCGACCGTCACACACACTCCTGTGGGAGTTCTGCTTCTGCTCGACCACACACTCAGACCGGAGCGTCTGTTGTTCCCTGTCATGTGAGCGGAGTTTCTGAGAGGAAATCTGCCCTATTGATCTTCAGCACGCCACGTAAACACGCCATACAGCAGTGCGCTACATTCTCACACGACCCCGTTAATGGTATCATTCAGTGAGCGACTCTTATAGACAGCTGCTGTTCTTCATCATGTGACCTTTTCCACCAATCACAGCCTCTCTCTCCATTATAGGAGCAGATCACCTCTCCAGTCGCAGGTGTTCTCCCAGCTGACCCAGCGCTCCTGGTTTTCCCGCGCTAACTAGTGAAGTGTTTAGTGAAGTATGAGTGCTTCCTGCGATGACACACTACGTTCGTGGTTTGCTGTTGTGATGGATTGTGGGATGAGTGTGTAAAACACGCAAATGTTTCTCTCTTGGATCCTAAACCCGGCCTTCTGGGAAGCCACTCAGTGTGTGTGTGTGTGAGTGATGCTCCTGGAATCTTGACGATGACATCACTGCGTGACTGTTGTTGTGATGTTATGATGAAGTTCTCCTGGATACCCTCACTGACCCGTCCGCACCGGAGCGATTGTGTTCGGCTGCATTTTATCAGCCAATAATCCGCTCGGGGACGAGCGTGTGTGTGTGTGTGAGCATCATAAATATGATCTCACCGAACACACGTTTGCATGAGGGCCGTTTTTCCATGAGGATCACGGCCGCTTGTCCTGGAAATGTGCTGGTCAGGAATCATCGTTCCACCAGACGACGTGGAAAAAGATGCGAGACGATCTGAATTGATTTCAGCTGATCTTCACTGCAGGAGTGACTTTGAATTAGTGTTAAAGTGGACCCATAATGCCCTTTTCACAAGATGTAATATGAGTCTCAGAATGTGTGTGTGAAGTTTCATCTCAAAATCCCCCACAGATCATTTATTATAGCTTGTCAAATTTGCCCCTATTTGGGTGTGAGCAAAAACACGCCGTTTTTGTGTGTGTCCCTTTAAATGCAAATGAGCTGCTGCTTTCCAGAAGGGGGCGGAGCTTTAACAGCTCAACAACAACAAAGCTGGAGAATCTCACGCAGCCAAAATGACGAAAGTGTTCAGCCTTACATTGTTCAAACCGGAGTCGACACTGATGGAGAGACTCAGGAAGAAGTTACAACTTTTAGACGTTTCTGAATGGTTAGTGGATAAATTGATGTAGTTGCTGTGGAGTTGATTCAACTCATCCACTAGCATGTGCCGTCATGTTCATCTTTTGTGTTGAATTGACCCTCGTTTGTGAAGCAGTCCGGCGTAAAATGACGGCATTTACAAAAACAACTCTTCCTCTTCTCTAAAGAAGCCCAACATGGCCCCGCCCCCTTTGTTGTGTGTTCTCGGGGGCGGAGCTTATGTAAATTTTAGGGTTTGTGATGTCACCAGCTCGTTGTAGTCCCTACCAGCCGTCTAAAAGTGATTTCTGTAAAAGAGGATTAGTAGAAATCCACGTGCGTATGTCATGAATGAGAAGTTTTCCTATGCGAATGAATCCAGATAAATCACACAGTTGTTAGTGAATGAGACCGCAGGTCTTTGTATTATTCCTGGATCTCCAGTGCTCATCATTGTTTGTTTTTAAGGGATTTTTCTCTCTAATCCTCGTATTTCTGCTCAGTTATCATGTACTTCGGGTGGGGCGAAACGGTCAACGTTCACAACGTATCAAACACTTACGGGTGTGGCGTTATCATGAATGCACTGATACATGACACGGGTCAGGTCTAGAGACTCGTTTGAGTGAATCATGTGACCGCATCATCATATTCATCTGGGTCTGATCTGACATTTTACTGTTTTATGATCAGATGAGGGATGGGATGATGAACTTTAGCACCGCTGGAGTTTAGACAGCAGAACTTCATCTGCGGCTGCCAGACTGTGTGTTATTGTAACCCAGATTCAGGCTGTAGACGGGCCCCTCGGGGGGCGGGGCCTGCGGGGGGAGGAGTCAGAGGAGATGACATCACTAGAGCAGATGGTCATTCAGAATGTGGAGTGAATGAGACGAGACGCTGGGATTGAGTTCATATGACTTCAGTGAGTTTATCAGAGCCATGATCAGAGGTATTTATCTGTGTGTGTGTGTGTGCGTGTGTGTGTGTGCGTGTGTGTGTGTGTGTGTGTGTGTGTGTGTGTGTGTGTGTGTGTTGAACTGTCTCTCTCTTGACTTTAATTATGAAGAACTCGGGATGTTTAAAGCTGATCTCTCTCTCTCTCACACACACACACACACACACACACACACACACACACACACACACACACACACACAGTGCAGTTTTTATCACTCATCAGGCTGCAGATGTCAGAGTTCAGAAGTCAAGGCTTTTCAGAAGGTCATGTGATCTGAGCATTTGGTTCCAATTTCTTGTTTCAGAGAGAATGAGGCCTTATGTTTATACCTGCATGGAGCCATTGTTGTGTGTGTGTGTGTGTGTGTGTGTGTGTGTGTGTGTGTGTGTGTGTGTGTGTGTGTGTGTGTGTGTAAAGAGGAAGAGGCCCATTTACACCAAAGACAATAACTGTAGAGATATAGTAAAAATCGTTTTAAATGTAAAAGGATAGTGAAGTCCATACCACAACTATAATGATAACGACACACTTTCAGAACAATTTTTTTCCAGCTGATGAACGATAAAATCATTGACAGCCAATCAGAATCCATCCTGCTTTAACAAACTCAAGCATTTAAAGGAACAGACCACAAAACTGCTGCACGTCAGCTGGTGTAAACTAATATAGTTGTCGCTAAAGTTACCGTTTTTGTTGTGAATGAGCTTTAAAGTGATAGTTCACCCAAATATGAAAATTACCACTTGATTTATTCACCCTCAACCCGTCTTAGGTGTATATGAGTATCTTCTTTCAGACAAACACAATCTGAGTTGTATTAAATAATATCCTGTCTCTTCACAAGTCGACTTATGGCAAAAGAGTTAACCTCTGACCTGAAGTATGACGCAGGATGTAGAGTATCGTAAGCTTAGACGCCTCTCACGGTTCAAACAAACTCAAGCTCCTCCGACATTTCTCTTTAAAAATTCTCATTTCGTGACCGGTGTTTTGTTTTGCTCTATCCTCTGCATTTCAGCGTTCTCCAATACGTCATGCGTCGGGTCAGAGGTCACTCATCCACCGTAAGTTGATTAAGTGTTATTAAGTGTTAACAATGAGATTATGTGTTTTTTATAATAAATTAACACTGATTTTATCATTTTTTACAAGATGGACAAAATTTGTCACCAAAAAAGTCATTTGGTTTAACCATGGTTTGGTTTTACCGAATGACGATATTTTCAATCAATGCTAACAGGCTGATATCTAGCAAAAGGACAATCAAACATTTTATATTTAGAACAAGTTTTTAAAATATTCCATAATTTTCCATGTTTTATAGCGGTTGCACCGAATGACCTGATGTTTCGGGACATGCGTATGATCAAGAGAAAACATGAATTTATCAAATAGTTAAGAGAGAGTTAGTTACTTTGCTTCATGACCATGTGATCCTTTGCAGGTGTCTGAATGATGTCACATCCTGTCACATGATATTGACCACATGACTTGATCCAAAATGGTCCCTTTATATTGGTTACTCCGAATGACATCAATGAAATTCATTTTTCCGGACATTCTTTCTCATAACAAAGCAACGACTTCCACACATAATTTGAATATCATTTTGCACTATGTTGATATATGATGTTATAAAATCATGCCAGAAGAAAAAATATATACATTTATTACATTTTAATATATTTTAATCACAAATGAAATGGCTGTATTGGACGGTTAAACCGAATGACACTTTAAAATCTTTAAAATACCTTTATATGAAGCAAAATATAATTAAAACCTTCTGGATTCAATAAAAGAGATCTAGTTGTACTGCCTTACATACTTTGGATGTCATATCTTTGTTTTTTATTATTATTAAGGCCTTTGGATAAAAAAATGACCCGTCACGTCACTGACCAGGCCTTTATTAACCCATGGAGTCGTGTGGATTACTTTCATGATGGATGGATGCACTTTTTTGGGCTTCAAAATCTCACCCCTCATTCACTACCATTATAAAGCTTATAAGAGACAGGATATTTTTTAATATAACTCAGATTGTGTTTGTCTGTTAGTCATATACACCTAGGATAGCTTGAGGGTGAGTAAATCAAGGGATCATTTTCATTTTTGGGTGAACTATCCCTTTAAGTTATATATTTCTATGAGTTGAGCACATATGAGCTTCATTAAGTTAGTCATCTTTATTCTGTCTTCAACTATTTAACTTTTTCAGTTGTCTAAAAACTTCCCTTGAATAACTGCTAGTCAGACTAGTTGTAAGGACTTCCAGCTGGCTCCTGGTCATAGTTACTCCTGAGAAACTCGTTACTGTGAGTTAGACACGTGTCGATTATAATTACAAATGTTGCTTCTGTTTACCATTTTAATGTGCTGTTGATGAAGAACTGATGAACGGCTCGACAGAAAACTGGTTTAAAGAGGACAGACTCTCGAGACCTAAACTACGTTTCCCATCATTCCCTGTGGCAGTGCAGGAATACACAGATAAAGTGCCGTCCTTGTGTTTGCACTGGCGTGTCTTGTGTTGGTGTGGTGACTCATGGGTGTTCGGGCTGGTTAACCCATGACATCATCCACATGTGTTTGTATTTGTGGTTGAGTTTAGTCATTCAGACTCTCAGAAGTGTTCGAACTCTGATGAAAATCACAGCGCAGAATCCATCAGATCTCACTGATCTCCTTCATCTCAGTGTTTTCTTCAACACTTGTGTCTATATGTGTGACTGTAATCACAGCTGAACGTTCAAATGTGTTTTTATGTGATGTTTTTTAAAGCTGTATTTATACTTTCTCTCTTCCTGCAGTTGTGTTTGTGAGATGATGGTCAAACTTCCGCACTAAGATGTAGAATCCAGACGAGGAGGAGGAAGAGAGACAGAAAGAGGAAGGAACTCCAACACACAAAGAAGAAGAAAAGAGAGAGAGAGAGAGAGCTGTTTCAACCTCTCCGGTCATCCGTCAGAAATCCCCACAGTGACCTTTGACCTCAGCCGCCGCACCATGTGTCATGTGATCGTGACGTGCCGCTCGATGCTGTGGACACTGCTCAGCATCGTGGCCGCGTTCAGCGAGCTAATCGCCTTCATGAGCACCGACTGGCTGGTGGGATTCCCGCGGACGCCGGACGCCGTGTTCTCTCCGCACGGGGCGACGGCGGCGGGCGAGGCGTACCGCCCCACGCTGGGCATCTACGGCCGCTGCATCCGGCTGCCCCACCTGCGGCGCGGCGTTCTGTGCGGGCCGTACGCCGTGCACTTCGGAGAGATCGCCAGCGGGTTCTGGCAGGCCACCTCCATCTTCCTGGCGGCCGGAATTCTGCTGCTGTGCGCCGTGGCCTTCATATCCGTCTTCACCATGTGCTTCCAGAGCATCATGAAGAAAAGCATCTTCAATGTGTGTGGACTCCTGCAGGCCATCGCAGGTGAGATCGTGGTTTCGAGGGATTTCACCGCGGTAAAGGGCTGTTCACACCAAGAGCGATGACTATATCAGCGTTCACCCCAGATATCGTTCTGTTTATTATAAGCTCGCGACTGTAAATCCTCAAGCTCTTTTCTGATTGGCTGTTAATGTTCCAGAGTATTTTTTCTATTTACTTCCACTTAATTTCTCAAACAGTCTTCAGTTTTCGTTCAGTAACGTTCAATAGTAGAACTAAATCAACCAGCTGTGAATCACTGCAGTGTTTGATAGAAGAAACTGTTTTTAAAGCTAATTGATACTCACTTAATTAAAGCTTATTGATACTCATCCCATAATGCATTGGGAATGATGAACCATACAAGACTGACTTGACTAAAGCTGACCTAGTTAAAATGACCATTTCAGACAGCTCAGATACACAGGACAGCACCAGCGTCCAACATCATTACAGTAGATTAATAATAAATCGGCACTGATGCAGTTGCTAGGGTGTTCTGGATGGTTGCTTGGGCATTGCCATGTTGTTGATAGGCAGTTGCTAGGGTGTTCTGGGTGGTAACTGAGGCATTATGTAATTGTTATGGTGTTCTGGGTGGTTGCTATGGAGTTATGTGGTTGTTAGGCAGTTGATAGGGTGTTCTGGATGGTTGCTAGGGCATTGCCATGTGGTTGATAGGCATTTGCTAGGGTGTTCTGGGTGGTTGCTAGGGCATTATGTAATTGTTATGGTGTTCTGGGTGGTTGCTAGGGAGTTATGTGGTTGTTAGGCAGTTGATAGTGTGTTCTGGATGGTTGCTAGGGTGTTGCTATGTTGTTGCTAGGGTGTTCTTGGTGGTTACTAGGGCATTATTTCATTTCTAGGATGTTCTGGGTGGTTGTTAGGGAGTTATATAGTTTCTAGGTAGTTGATAGGGTGTTCTGAATGGTTGCTTGGGTGTTGCTATGTGGTTGCTAGGGTGTTCTGGGTGATTGCTAGGGCGTTATTTATTTGCTACATGTTCTGGGTGGTTGCTAGAGAGTTATGTGGTTGCTAGGCAGTTGCTAGGGTATTCTGGATGGTTACTATGGCATTAAGTAATTGCTAGGGTGTTCTGGTTGATTGCTAGGGAGTTGTTGTGGTTGCTAGGCAGTTTCTAGGATGTTCTGGTGGTTGCTAGGGTGTTGTTAAGCAGTTGCTAGGGTGTTCTGGTGGTTGCTAGGTGTTGTTAAGCAGTTGCGAGGGTGTTCTCTGAGTTTTTGTCTAGTGTGAGTGTAGGACGTTCACGGTTGATGATATTGTAGAGTTGATCTGTGTGTGTGTGGAACAGGTCACATGGGATGATGAGGTCACTTCATCTGTTTTCCAGAATATTCTGCTGATATGTGAGTCAGTCTGACCTCTGACCCTGAGAAGAGGGCTGATGGGTATTTGACTCTGTGATGACATCATAGCTAACGCCAGGTGTGGAAGGATTCGTGAAAATCTTCTTAAGAAGTTGAGAAATAAAGTTGTGAGAAGTTTGTCAGAAGTCTAATTCTTGAAAATTTCCTAAGAGGTTCTCAAGTATTTACGAACATCTTATTTCTTTCTTCGGGACATGAGGCTTCAGTGTCTAACAGCTCAATGTCTGTGTGTGTGTGCTGCAGATCACGTAATAATCACAGTAACCATGCTGTGTGTGTGTGTGTGTGTGTGAAGCGCAGCATCAGTCATTGATTAGAGGAGGGTAGACATGTAGATGTTCATCAGTGATGGAGCTGCTGCTGCTGTCTGATGGTTCTTCACCCGCGACCGAAGGGGTCAGAGGTCAGGATGATGTTTTGAGTTGAAACAGGCTGGTTCTGACAGATTTACAGATCCAGTGTGTGTGTCTGTGTGTGACGGTCAGGTGTGTGTGTGTGTGTGTGTGTGTGTGTGTGTGTGTTTGCAGCTCTGAGACCTTCAGACCCTCAACAACATGTGGAAAGAATTTATGACCTACTTTCATTTCCTTGTATTATACTAAACACACACACACACAGAGAGAGAGAGAGTCTTGTGTGTTATTGTCAGGTAAAGACGCCCTTAAACAACACATTTGAACCATGAACTGTGATTGGTCGCTTCAGGTGCCAGTCAGATGGTCTCTTCCTATGTAAGTGGGCGGGAATAAACTTGATCTGTGAGCATGTCAGGTTCATCTTCAGGGTAACTTGAGCGTTTAGAGTTGGCCTGATTTACTTTGAGTACGAGCTGGATTTCAATAGATCTGATGAACTGACTGACGAATGATGATGAAACTGTCCTTTCGTCCGTCCGTCTGTCTGTCTGTTTGTCCGTCTGTCTGTCTGTCTGTTCATCTGTCTGTCCGTTCGTCTGTCTGTCCTTTCGTCTGTCCATTCGTCTGTCTTTCTGTTCTGTCCGATTGTCTGTCTGTCCTTTCGTCCTTCCGTCTGTCTGTCTGTCCGTTCGTCTGTCTTTCTGTTCTGTCCATTCGTCTGTCTGTCCATCTGTCCATTCGTCTGTCTTTCCGTTCTGTCTGTTTGTCTGTCTGTCCGTTCATCTGTCTGTCCTTTCGTCCTTCCGTCTGTCTGTCTGTCCGTTCGTCTGTCTTTCTGTTCTGTCCATTCGTCTGTCTGTCCATCTGTCCATTCGTCTGTCTTTCCGTTCTGTCCGTTCATCTGTCTGTCCATTCGTCTGTTCGTCTGTCCATTCGTCTGTCTTTCTGTTCTGTCCGTTCGTCTGTCCTGTCCTTTCGTCTGTCTGTCCATTCGTCTATCTGTCCTTTCGTCTGTTCGTCTGTCCATTAGTCTGTCTTTCCGTTCTGTCTGTTTGTCTGTCTGTCCGTTCATCTGTCTGTCCTTTCGTCCTTCCGTCTGTCTGTCTGTCCGTTCGTCTGTCTTTCTGTTCTGTCCATTCGTCTGTCTGTCCATCTGTCCATTCGTCTGTCTTTCCGTTCTGTCCGTTCATCTGTCTGTCCATTCGTCTGTTCGTCTGTCCATTCGTCTGTCTTTCTGTTCTGTCCGTTCGTCTGTCCTGTCCTTTCGTCTGTCTGTCCATTCGTCTATCTGTCCTTTCGTCTGTTCGTCTGTCCATTAGTCTGTCTTTCCGTTCTGTCTGTTTGTCTGTCTGTCCGTTCATCTGTCTGTCCTTTCGTCCTTCCGTCTGTCTGTCTGTCCGTTCGTCTGTCTTTCTGTTCTGTCCATTCGTCTGTCTGTCCATCTGTCCATTCGTCTGTCTTTCCGTTCTGTCCGTTCATCTGTCTGTCCATTCGTCTGTTCGTCTGTCCATTCGTCTGTCTTTCTGTTCTGTCCGTTCGTCTGTCCTGTCCTTTCGTCTGTCTGTCCATTCGTCTATCTGTCCTTTCGTCTGTTCGTCTGTCCATTCGTCTGTCTTTCCGTTCTGTCTGTTTGTCTGTCTGTCCGTTCATCTGTCTGTCCTTTCGTCCTTTCGTCTGTCTGTCCGTTCGTCTGTCTTTCCGTTCTGTCTGTTTGTCTGTCTGTCCTTTCGTCCTTTCGTCTGTCTGTCCATTCGTCTATCTGTCCTTTCGTCTGTTCGTCTGTCCATTCGTCTGTCTTTCCGTTCTGTCTGTTTGTCTGTCTGTCCGTTCATCTGTCTGTCCTTTCGTCCTTTCGTCTGTCTGTCCGTTCGTCTGTCTTTCCGTTCTGTCTGTTTGTCTGTCTGTCCGTTCATCTGTCTGTCCTTTCGTCCTTTCGTCTGTCTGTCCGTTCGTCTGTCCTGTCCGTTCGTCTGTTCGTCCATTCGTCTGTCTGTCCTTTCGTCTGCTTATCTGTCCATTCGTCTGTCTTTCTGTTCTGTCCGTTCGTCTGTCCTGTCCTTTCGTCTGTCTGTCCATTCGTCTATCTGTCCTTTCGTCTGTCCATCTGTCCATTCGTCTGTCTTTCTGTTCTGTCCGTTTGTCTGTTTGTCCGTTCCTCTGTCCTGTCCTTTTGTCTGTTCATCTGTCTGTCCATTCGTCTGTCTTTCTGTTCTGTCCGTTCGTTCGTCTGTCCTGTCCTTTCGTCTGTCTGTCCATTCGTCTATCTGTCCTTTCGTCTGTCCATTCGTCTGTCTTTCTGTTCTGTCCGTTTGTCTGTTTGTCCGTTCGTCTGTCCTGTCCTTTCGTCTGTTCATCTGCCTGTCCGTTCGTCTGTCTGTCCTTTCGTCCTTTCGTCTGTCTGTCCGTTCGTCTGTCTTTCCGTTCTGTCTGTTTGTCTGTCTGTCCGTTCGTCTGTCTTTCCGTTCTGTCTGTTTGTCTGTCTGTCCGTTCGTCTGTCCTGTCCTTTCGTCTGTTCGTCCATTCGTCTGTTCGTCCATTCGTCTGTCTGTCCTTTCGTCTGCTTATCTGTCCATTCGTCTGTCTGTCTTTTCGTCTATCTGTCCATTCGTCTGTCTTTCTGTTCTGTCCGTTTGTCTGTTTGTCCGTTCGTCTGTCCTGTCCTTTCGTCTGTTCATCTGTCTGTCCATTCGTCTGTCTGTCCTTTCGTCTGTCTGTCCTTTCGTCTGTCCATCTGTCCATTCGTCTCTCTTTCCGTTCTGTCCATTCATCTGTCTGTCTGTCTGTCCTTTTTGTCTGTCTGTCTGTTCGTCTGTCCTTTCGTCTGTCTGTCCATTCATCTGTCTTTCCGTTCGTCCATCTGTCCATTCGTCTGTCTTTCCGTTCTGTCCGTTTGTCTGTCTATTCGTCTGTCTTTCCGTTCTGTCCGTTCATCTGTCTGTCCTTTTGTCTGTTCGTCTGTCCATTCGTCTGTCCTGTCCGTTCGTCTGTCCTGTCCTTTTGTCTGTTTGTCTGTCTGTCCATTTGTCTGTCTGTCCTTTCGTCTGTCCTTTCGTCTGTCCATTCGTCTGTCTTTTCGTTCTGTCCGTTTGTCTGTCTATTCGTCTGTCTTTCCGTTCTGTCCGTTCATCTGTCTGTCCTTTTGTCTGTTCGTCTGTCCATTCGTCTGTCCTGTCCGTTCGTCTGTCCTGTCCTTTTGTCTGTTTGTCTGTCTGTCCATTTGTCTGTCTGTCCATTCGTCTGTCCATTCGTCTGTCTTTCCGTTCTGTCCGTTCATCTGTCTGTCCTTTCGTCTGTTCGTCTGTCCTTTCGTCTTTCCGTTCTGTCCGTTCATCTGTCTATTCGTCTGTCTTTCCGTTCTGTCCGTTCATCTGTCTGTCCGTTCGTCTGTCTGTCCTTTCGTCTGCTTATCTGTCCATTCGTCTGTCTGTCCTTTCGTCTATCTGTCCATTCATCTGTCTTTCTGTTCTGTCCGTTTGTCTGTTTGTCCGTTCGTCTGTCCTGTCCTTTCGTCTGTTCATCTGTCTGTCCATTCGTCTGTCTGTCCTTTCGTCTGTCTGTCCTTTCGTCTGTCCATCTGTCCATTCGTCTCTCTTTCCGTTCTGTCCATTCATCTGTCTGTCCTTTTTGTCTGTCTGTCTGTTCGTCTGTCCTTTCGTCTGTCTGTCCATTCATCTGTCTTTCCGTTCGTCCATCTGTCCATTCGTCTGTCTTTCTGTTCTGTCCGTTTGTCTGTCTATTCGTCTGTCTTTCCGTTCTGTCCGTTCATCTGTCTGTCCGTTCGTCTGTCTGTCCTTTTGTCTGTTCGTCTGTCCATTCGTCTGTCCTGTCTGTTCGTCTGTCCTGTCCTTTTGTCTGTTTGTCTGTCTGTCCATTTGTCTGTCTGTCCTTTCGTCTGTCCTTTCGTCTGTCTTTCCGTTCTGTCCGTTCATCTGTCTATTCGTCTGTCCTTTCGTCTGTCCATTCGTCTGTCCATTCGTCTGTCTTTCCGTTCTGTCCGTTCATCTGTCTGTCCTTTCGTCTGTTCGTCTGTCCATTCGTCTGTCCTTTCGTCTTTTCGTCTGTCTGTCTGTCCGTCTGTCCGTTCGTCTGTCTTTCCATTCTGTCCGTTCATCTGTCTATTTGTCTGTCTTTCCGTTCTGTCCGTTCATCTGTCTGTCCGTTCGTCTGTCTGTCCTTTCGTCTGTTCGTCTGTCCATTCGTCTGTCCTGTCCGTTCGTCTGTCCTGTCCTTTTGTCTGTTTGTCTGTCTGTCCATTTGTCTGTCTGTCCGTTCATCTGTCTTTCCGTTCTGTCCGTTCATCTGTCTATTTGTCTGTCTTTCCGTTCTGTCCGTTCATCTGTCTATTTGTCTGTCTTTCCGTTCTGTCCGTTCGTCTGTCTTTCCATTCTGTCCGTTCGTCTGTCTGTCTGTCTGTATTTTTGTTCATCTGTCTGTCTGTCTGTCTGTCTGTCTGCAGGTCTGTTCCTGATTCTGGGTCTGATGCTGTATCCCGCTGGTTGGGGTTCTGATAAGGTCCAGCTGTACTGCGGTCCAGACGCGTCTCCCTATAAGCTGGGCCTGTGCTCCATGGGTTGGGCGTTCTACACGGCGCTGGGCGGCACCGTCCTCACCTTCATCTGCGCCGTGTTCTCCGCACAGGCCGAGATCGCCACGTCCAGCGATAAAGTGCAGGAGGAGATCGAGGAGGGCAAGAGTCTGATCTGTCTGCTGTGAGAGAGAGACGGGCCACGTCCGTCCTTCCCACAATCCCCGTCAGCCTGTGGAGTTCCTGTTTTACTGTTTGTGTGTCTCTCATATTAGATGATCTGATGTGTGTTCGTCTGATGTAAATAAATGTGTATATAATGTAAATATCATTCTGAAGGATTGTGGGTTCCAGTCGCCCAGAAACCACTGCGCCGCGGCGCTCGATCTCGTCCGTTTGTGAACACTGAATCGTGCCAAAATCAATCAGACGCTTCTCCAGTGCCAAATCACACTCACCTGAGATCGACTGACCCCACAGAACCAGAGACTGTACTGACCGCTGTCTGTGTGTGTGTCTGTGTGTGTGTGTGTGTGTCTGCTCTAGTTCACTAGTGTTCACCTCCATCTCTGCCAAATAAAGAAGCCATGACTAAACACAAGCGCTTCTGTCTGTTTTTCTCTTGAACTTCCTGCAAAACACTGTGGAGTTCAGTGACCCTGCAGCACTGGTGGAAGAGAGAGAGTGTGTGTGTGTGTGTGTGTGTGTGTGTGTGTGTGTGTGTGTGTGTATGTATACTTGTACAACTATCTTTATGAAGACTGGTTTCAGTTTTAGACCATCCAAGTGAGGACAAAGAGAGTAAAGTGAGGACAATTTGGCTGTTTGACATTGTGGTGTTTGACATGGACAGAGTCTGATCAGTGTTGGAATCACATGATCAACACACACACACACACACACACACACACACACGGGCCAAAGCCTGACTCACATCCTGTGTCATTCAAAAAAGAAAGTGAGCGGCAAAGAAAATCGTCCTGATTGTTTCCAGATTTCCTTCAGTCGTTTGTGAAGCTGAACTGTGTGCCGCTCGTGTATCATAAACTCTTCTTTTCTTATTAACCCATAATGACTCCAGCACACGCTGACCTCTGACCCGACGTGTGTTGCTGACGTACGGCATTCAGAGGCGCTTTTCCACCGTCAGACAAACGACAAAAGAGTCGAGAAAAACTCTGCAGAAACTCTGTCTGAGATATTGGACCGTAGATTTATTACAGATTATAAACAGCATTTCAGCTCTGAGTGTGTGTGTGTGTGTGTGTGTGTGTGTGTGTGTGTGTGTGTGTGTGTGTGTGTGTGTGTGTGTGTGTGTGTGTAGGTGACCAGCAGGCTTCCATTGCAATTAGCCAACAAGTAAATACATCAGTATGGTCTAGATTAAAGATACACACACACTCAGCCTGTGTGGTGAAACATCTGGAGAGACTGTGTGTGTGTGTGTGTGTGTGTGTGTGTGTGTGTGTGTGTGTGTGTGTGTGTGTGTGTGTGTGTGTTCTGGAAGAGCAGCAAATGAATTACAAACCACAGAAGAGAAAAAACCTCGTTGGCTTGTTTGTGCAGCCTGAGCTGAGCTGCTCGTTACAGTGACGTCATCACGCGAATGCATTCATGATTACAGTGAACACACACTATAAGAAATGTGTTTCCGTCTAGAAAAAGAATTACTCCAAAGGGAACATTTTTCTGGAATTCTTTAATAGATAAGATGAATTGGAAGAAAGCATGCCTCTTGCCTTATAAATTTTGTGTCCCCAATAAAGTTAAAGAACTACATTTAAAAATTTTGCATAATATATACCCCACTATTGAAATTATTTATAAATTTAGTAACACTAGTTTGAATTGTAAGTCTAGTATTGAGTCATTTGATCATCTTTTCAAGAGTTTTGCTCCGATCTGTCAATTGTTTTGGTTTTAAATCTAATTTGGTCATTGATTTAACTGTGTGATATATTCTGTTATTTTTCACATTGTAAACAAAATATAGAATATATAGGAAATTTAGTTATTTTAGTGGCAAAATATTACATTCATAAATGTAAATTTTCTTCAACACTGCCCAAATTGAACCACTTTCTCTGTGACCTTACCTATTGAATTATAACACTAAAAAAGATTAACAACAAAAAAGTGTCAAATTTATGAATCTATATAATGATCTGATGAATGTTACATAAATTGCTTTAATACCTCTGTATTTTTATTTATTTGATTGCTTTCCTTCCACTACTTTATACATTTGTCTTCCGTCATTATTTATATTTGATGTCATCCATTGTTATATTGATATGATTAAGTTTTTCTTGTACATACTTGCAATAAAAATAAATAAATAAATAAATCACAAAATAAAACACACAGTGAACACACACTCACAGGATTACAGCGACCCCTGCTGATGTTTTGTGTGCAACTGCAACTTTGTTTCATTGTACAAAATAAAAGACGTGGACATTTCTGCATTTTTCAAAAATGTAAAAAGATGCATTTTATTGTCACATCATATATTTATTCGTTCAAACGAGCATTTATTCATTTTAGTGCTGATTTCACCATTTTAACAGGATCTAATTACATATGATTTCACATATTTCTATGGCGCTTTAAAGAATACAGATTGTTTCAAAGCAGTTTCGCAGTAATAAACATGAACAGAATCAAATATGAGTGTGTGTGTGTGTGTGTGTGTGTGTGTGTGTGTGTGTGTGCGCGCGCGCGCGCAGTTCCTCTCCCGACCGCAGGAGGCGATAATCGCCCCATCAGCGTCTGTCCTCCGCGTGCTCGTGTGCGCAGCGTGTGAGTTTGTGATGATGAACAGATGAAACGCTCTAACGCTTGTTTTAAAGATTATAATGATTAAATGATCATATCGATCTCTTATTCAGTGTCCGATCGGCGAGTTTAATGATGAGGAAGCAGAAGTTCAGCAGCGGTTTGTCCGATAAAGTCCGCAAGTCTAAAGCGGCTCCGGAGATTCAGAAAAACCCGTTCGAGGTGAAAATCAACCGCAAGAAGTTCGATGTTCTGGGCCGCAAGAGTAAACATGACGTGGGTCTGCCGGGAGTTTCGCGATCCAGAGCCATTAAGAAGGTAAAAACAGAGTAAAGTTGAGTTTATGGACATGAATTCATACTGTGGTGTGCGAGTGTTATATAAAATACTGTGGTATTGTCATCTGTGCCACTACAGAAACACGATTATGTCATTATTATTACATTATTATTATTAAAAAAAACTGCAGTTAAAGGGTTAGTTCACCCAAAATGAAAATTCTGTCATTAATTACTCTCCTCATGTCGTTCCACACCTGTAAGACCTTCATTCATCTTCAGAACACAAATTAAGATATTTTTGATGAAATCTGCATAGCCAGCAATGACATTTCCTCTCTCAAGATCCATTAATGCACTAAAAACATATTTAAATCAGTTCATGTGAGTACAGTGGTTCAATATTAATATTATAAAGCCACGAGAATATTTTTGGTGCGCCAAAAAACAAAATAAGGACTTATATAGTGATGGCCGATTTCAAAACACTGCTTCAGGAAGCTTCGGAGCGTTATGAATCTTTTGTGGCGAATCATGATTCGGATCGCGTGTCAAACCGCCAAACGGCTGAAATCATGTGACTTTGGCGCTCCGAATCATGATTCGACACAAAAGATTCATAACGCTCCGAAGCTTCCTGAAGCAGTGTTTTGAAATCGGCCATCACTATATAAGTCCTTATTTTGTTTTTTTGGCGCACCAAAAATATTCTCGTGGCTTTATAATATTAATATTGAACCACTGTACTCACATGAACTGATTTAAATATGTTTTTAGTACATTAATGGATCTTGAGAGAGGAAATGTCATTGCTGGCTATGCAGGCCTCACTGAGCCATCGGATTTCATCAAAAATATCTTAATTTGTATTTTGAAGATTAACGAAGGTCTTACGGGTGTGGAACGGCATGAGGGAGAGTAATTAATGACAGAAATTTCATTTTTGGGTGAACTAACCCTTTAAAATGGTTGTATGCAAATCAGTTGTTATTGTAATCAGTAAGATTGACCTGATATATGTCCAGATGAATCCACATCGAATCGACTCAAATGAAAAGAAATCGAATAGAATCGGTGATATTTGTGTCAGTGTCCAGCCCTGATGATGTGTCTGTTTGATTGACAGAGGAAGGAACTCTCCTGAAGGAGTTCAGAATGAAAGACAAGAACAACAAATTCGTTGACAGACGCTTCGGTGAATATGATAATAAAATCACACCTGAGGAGAAAATTCTGCAGAGATTCACACTGGAGAGACAGGTGACACACCTCATCATCATCATCGCAATCACTTCCATCATGTGTGTTTACTGATGCTGTGTGTGTGTGTGTGTGTGTGTGTGTGTAGCGTACTCACGACAGGAAGGACATGTATAATTTGAATGAGGAAGAGGAGCTGACGCATTACGGTCAGTCTCTGGCAGAGCTGGAGAAGATGACGGATGTGATTGACAGCGACAGTGACTCTGAGGAGAAGGGACTGCTGTCAGGTGACATACGACAATAGTTATTAACGATACGCTCAAGTCCTGATGCGATGATTGGCGATCAGACTGACCGTCTCTGTCTCTGCAGCCGAACTGACCGCGACACATTTCGGCGGCGGTGGAGGTTTGCTGAGGAAGAAGAGCGCTGGAGATGAAGGTGACGAACACAGGCCCAAGTCACGGCAGGAACTGATCGAAGAACTCATCGTCAAATCCAAACAGGAAAAGGTCAGAAACTAAAAAAAGTTAATTTCGAGTTGTTATCTCACAATTCTGACTTTTATTTCTCGCAAATCTGAGTTTACATCTCACATTTCTTACAAAGAAAAACAGAATTGTGAGATATACTCGTTATTCTGTCTTTTCTGAATTGCAATTTATCCCGCAATTCTGACTTTTCCCCCCTCAGAATTGTGAAATAAAATCAAAATTGTGAGTTATAAAGTCCGAACTGGGAGTAATAAACACGCAAATGCAAGAAGAAAAAAAAAGTAGAATTGTGAAATAAAAATTATTATGTTTAAAAGTTATCTATGTAAAATATTATAGGTTTAAATTATTTTAATTATAATTATTTCATGCTGTAACTGCTATGTATGTATGTCCTCTGAACTGCATGTGTGAATTATGTAGACTTACTGTTTACATCAAATTCCTGCTTTAATAGTAGACTAATCCTTGCAGGTGTCGTCAGTGCAGTCTGTGAAACGTCTCTGTTTATCTTCAAAGGACGTTTTCAACGATGGTTTTCTTTAAAAATGAAGACTATATTTTTTTGCATTCCGATTCCAACATCCAGAGGCACAACAAAACGTTTTTCTCTTATTCTGTGGATTTTGCACATTTTCCTTCAATTGCTACCGCTATTTTTCTGCAACCAGTATGCGCGCGCAGCTGCAAGTGACGTAATTGTGACGTCTGCTCCAAAGTGGTCTATAGCTGTCGTAACAGTAATGATTATTATAACAGTAGCTGTAACAATAAATATAATGGTAGTTGTAATTACTATAATACCTTTAACAATAACTATGATGATAGCTGTAACGATAACTAACGATAGCTGTAATAACTATAATAATACTATAACAATAACTGTAATGATATCTCTAACGATAACTATGATGATTGCTGTAACGATAACAAACGATAGTTGTAATGATAACTAAAACAATAACTATAATGATAACTATAACGACGGTTGTAATGATAACTAAAATTATAATTATAAGGATAGCTGTAATAACTAAAATGATAACTATAACGACAGCTGTAATGATAACTAAAACAATAATTGTAACGATAGCTGTAATAACTAAAACAATAACTATAACGATAGCTATAACTATAACGACAGCTGTAATGATAACTAAAATTATAAGGATAGCTGTAATAACTAAAACAATAACTATAATGATAGCTGTAACGATAACTATGACGACAGCTGTAATGATAACTAAAACGATAATTGTAACGATAGCTGTAATAACTAAAACAATAACTATAACGATAGCTATAACTATAACGACAGCTGTAATGATAACTAAAATTATAAGGATAGCTGTAATAACTAAAACGATAACTATAACGACAGCTGTAATGATAACTAAAACAATAATTGTAACGATAGCTGTAATAACTAAAACAATAACTATAACGATAGCTACAACTATAACGACAGCTGTAATGATAACTAAAACAATAACTATAATGATAACTATAACGACAGCTGTAATGATAACTAAAACAATAACTATAATGATAACTATAACGACGGCTGTAATGATAACTAAAATTATAATTATAAGGATAGCTGTAATAACTAAAACGATAACTATAACGATAACTATAACGACAGCTGTAATGATAACTAAAACAATAATTGTAACGATAGCTGTAATAACTAAAACAATAACTATAACGATAGCTATAACTATAACGACAGCTGTAATGATAACTAAAATTATAAGGATAGCTGTAATAACTAAAACAATAACTATAATGATAGCTGTAACGATAACTATAACGACAGCTGTAATGATAACTAAAACGATAATTGTAACGATAGCTGTAATAACTAAAACAATAACTATAACGATAGCTATAACTATAACGACAGCTGTAATGATAACTAAAATTATAAGGATAGCTGTAATAACTAAAACAATAACTATAATGATAGCTGTAACGATAACTATAACGACAGCTGTAATGATAACTAAAACGATAATTGTAACGATAGCTGTAATAACTAAAACAATAACTATAACGATAGCTATAACTATAACGACAGCTGTAATGATAACTAAAACAATAATTGTAACGATAGCTGTAATAACTAAAACAATAACTATAACGATAGCTATAACTATAATGACAGCTGTAATGATAACTAAAACAATAATTGTAACCATAGCTGTAATAACTAAAACAATAACTATAACGATAACTATAACGACAGCTGTAATGATAACTAAAATGATAATTATAAGGATAGCTGTAATAACTAAAACAATAACTATAACGATAGCTGTAACGATAAATATAATGTTAGCTGTAATAACTATAATAATACCTGTAACAATAATTGTAATGATGGCTCTAATGATAACTATAACGATTGCTGTAACGTTAACTATAACGATAGCTGTAATGATAACTAAAACAATAACTATAATGATAACTATAACGACAGCTGTAATGATAACTAAAATGATAATTATAAGGATAGCTGTAATAACTAAAACAATAACTATAACGATAGCTGTAACGATAAATATAATGTTAGCTGTAATAACTATAATAATACCTGTAACAATAATTGTAATGATGGCTCTAATGATAACTATAACGATTGCTGTAACGTTAACTATAACGACAGCTGTAATGATAACTAAAATGATAATTATAAGGATAGCTGTAATAACTAAAACAATAACTATAACGATAGCTATAACTATAATGACAGCTGTAATGATAACTAAAACGATAACTATAACGACAGCTGTAACGATAAATATAATGTTAGCTGTAATAACTATAATAACACCTGTAACAATAATTGTAATGATGGCTCTAACAATAACTATAACGCTATAACGATAATTATAACAGTAGATGTAACGATAACTACTACAGTAGTTATAACTGTAACAATAGCTGTAATGACAACTAAAGATTGTTGTAACGATAGCTGTAACGATAAATATAATGGTAGGTGTAATAACTCTAATAATACTTATAACAGTAACTGTTATGATGGCTCTAACGATAACTATAATGATAGCTGTAACTGCAACTATAACAATAGTTGTAACGATAATTATAACGATAGATGTAATTATAACAATAGCTGTAATAACTGTAATTATAACTAATGATAGCTGTAACGATGACTATAACTATAGTTGTAACGATAATTATAGCGACAGCTGTAATGATAAATATAGCAGTAGCTATAATAATACCTATAACAATAACTGTAACGATGTCTCTAACGATAACTATGATGACAACTGTAATAACTGTAACGATAGCTGTAATGAGAAATATAATAGTAGCTGTATTAACTATAATAATAGTAGGGTTTTTTTTGGTAATGGATTTTGATTGGCTGTGATGTGGACTT
Source organism: Megalobrama amblycephala (assembly GCF_018812025.1). Lineage (NCBI taxonomy): Eukaryota > Metazoa > Chordata > Actinopteri > Cypriniformes > Xenocyprididae > Megalobrama > Megalobrama amblycephala. Next base: position 39,250,538 of record NC_063061.1, read on the forward strand.
TGCTATTCGCTATTAGAGATCGATCATTTAATAAAACATTATGGTTGTGAACGGACGTTTAACGGCGATGCTCTTCCTGTTCTCAGCGCGAGCGTCAGACTCAGAAGGAGGAGGCGCAGGTGCTCACGGAGAAACTGGATCAGGAGTGGAAATCCATCCAGAACCTTCTGGCCCACAAAACCCCGAAAGAGACGAAAGACGAGGCGGACAAACCCAAGGTACCACAGCGCCCTGTGATCACGTCTGTGAGTGTGTGCTGCTCTTCCTCACTCTGATGTGTGTGTGTGTGTGTCAGATGGAGGAGTATGACGTGATGGTGCGAGAGCTGGGCTTTGAGATGAAGGCTCAGCCGTCGGAGAAGCTGAAGAGCGCCGAGGAACTCGCTCGAGAGGAGAGACTCCGCCTGCAGACGCTGGAGGTACTGAACACCTGCTGCCCGACACCGGATGAGGATGAGGACGAGGACGAGGAAGACTCACTGATGTGTGTTTGTGATTCAGGCCGACAGACTGAAGAGGATGATGGGAGAAGCTGAGGAGGAATCGGCTCAGACAGACACGCACATCTCTGCTGACGACATCAATGATGGATTCGTACTGGATGGTGACGAGCGCAAAACTCTCGCTTACAAGGTCAGAAACGCACGGCATGTGATTTAAATATTCATTTATGTAAATGAGCGTGAGTTTGACTCTTGTCTGTCAGCAGGACGGCAAATGGAACATCGAGGGCGAGGAGGAGGAGAGAGAGGAGGATGATGAAGAGGGAGGAGAGGAAGAGCATGAGACCGGTGCAGATGATGATGATGAGGGTGAAGAGGAGGAGGAGGATGAAGAGGCAGGAGAGGATGATGATGGAGATGATGATCACTGTGACCTGCAGTCTGATGAGGGCAGTGAGGATGAGGACGATCAGGGTGCTGAGGAAGAGGAGGTCAGTGTTGAAGCAGCGGTCAGCGAGGAGCAGAGGAGAGCCACACAGGAAGCCGCCAAAGCAGAACTGCCGTACACATTCACAGGTGAGACACCTGCACAGTCACATGATTATGAGCGAAACCACTTCCTGAGTTTAATGTTACAGTTTATTCACAATAATGATGAGAAAACACGTCAGACACACTTTGAGACGAAAATCACAGCGCCACTTAAAGGCTTGGAGTATCTTTACACGCCTGATTTCTGTTTGTATCCTGTGTGTGTTTCAGCTCCGGAGAGTTACAGTGATCTGCAGTCGCTCCTGCAGGGTCACAGTTCAGAGCAGCAGCGCCTCATACTGGACAGAACGGTCAAGTGTCACCATCCCAGTCTGGCCACAGGAAACAAAGCCAAACTACAGGTGAGGCAGACACAACAAACGTATTTTTAATTTTCCTCATTTTCCCAAGTGATTATTTTAAATCAGTCAGGATGCTGCCTGTTGAGTGTGTTAGTGTTTGACACAGAACCGCTGTGTGTGTGTGTGTGTGTGTGTGTTGAATGAGATTGTTCAGTGTTATATTTTGTGTTCAGAGGTTGTTTGGCTTTCTGCTGGAGTATGTTGGTGAACTCGCCACCCAGAATCCTCCTGATCTTAAAACCGTCAACGCCCTCATCCCGTGAGTAACACATACTCATACGCACATTCACATGCTCACACATACTCACATGCACATAGTCACACATACTTAATCGTTCATACTTATACTCGCATACTCACACACATACACCAACTCAAACATACTTGCACATACACTTACTCAAACACATACTCACACATACCCACACACATGCACATACTCGCACATGCTCGCATGCAGTCGCACATACTTATACTTGCATACTCATGCACATATTCGCACATTCACATACTCTCACATACTCTCACATATTCGCACATACTCATGCACATATTCGCACATACTCTCACATATTCGCACATACTCTCACATACTTGCACACACATGCTCGCATGCAGTCGCACATACTTATACTTGCATACTCATGCACATATTCGCGCATACTCATGCACATATTCGCGCATACTCATGCACATATTCGCACATTCACATACTCTCACATATTCGCACATACTCTCACATACTTGTACATTCACATACTCTCACATATTCTCACATACTCTCACATACTCTCACATATTCGCACATACTCTCACATACTCGCACATTCACATACTCTCACATATTCTCACATACTCTCACATATTCGCACATACTCTCACATACTCGCACATACTCGCACATTCACATACTCACATTCACATACTCTCACATATTCGCACATACTCTCACATACTCTCACATATTCGCACATACTCTCACATACTCGCACATTCACATACTCTCACATATTCTCACATACTCTCACATATTCGCACATACTCTCACATACTCGCACATACTCGCACATTCACATACTCACATTCACATACTCTCACATATTCGCACATACTCTCACATACTCTCACATATTCGCACATACTCTCACATACTCGCACATTCACATACTCTCACATACTCTCACATATTCGCACATACTCATGCACATATTCGCACATACTCTCACATACTCGCACATACTCGCACATACTCTCACATACTTGCACACGCATGCTCGCGTGCAGTTGCACATACTTGCACATACTCACATGCACTCAACATACTTACACATATTCTCACATGATCACATGCGCATACTCGCGCACAAACACACTCACACACACCTACACATACTCATACGCACATACTCTCACATACTTGCGCACACATACTCGCATGAACAGTCGCACATACTTACTCGCACATACTCGCATGCACTCACACACGTACTTGCACATACACATACTCACACACATATTCTCAGACATAATCGCACATACATATACTCAAACGTACTCACACTCATATACTCTCACACACATAGTCTCACACATCCACATACTCTCACATACACATACTCACACTCGCATACTCATGCACACTCACACCATTTTACGCGTGTGTGTTGTGCAGTCAGATCTACAGTCTGTGTCAGCTGTTTCCGGAGGCCGCCTGTAAAGCCGTGCAGACGTTGCTCAGCGACAGCGCTCACAGCATGGAGGAGACGCTGGAGGTCAAAGGTCGCGCTGCGATGCCCAATCTGGACATGGTGCGCTGATAAACTCTTGGTACACAGATACAGCGAGGAGATGCTGATCCTGAACTGATGGTGTGTGTTTGTGTTGCAGTTGGTTCTTCTGAAGATCACGGCGCTGTTGTTCCCCACGTCAGACTTCAGGCATCCGGTGACGACGCCAGCGTTCCTCTACATCAGCCAGGCGCTCACCAAGGTCAGTGTGTGTCTGCAATAACGAGTCGACCGTTTGATTTAGTTGTACAGCGCGCATCGGTGTCACCTGCTTATGTGTGTTTGTGTGTTTCAGTGTGTGGTGGTCTCTCTGGAGGACGCGTATAAGGGCTTGATCCTCTGCTGTCTGGCGCTGGAGTTTGTGTCTCTGTCTCAGAGGTTTTTCCCAGAGCTGCTGAACTTCCTGCTGGGGCTCCTGCACCTGACGGTCCCCGACAAGAGCAGCACAGGTGTGTGTTCTGTGCGTTTCTTTTCACATGAGCAGCAGAAATACTCTCACTCTTGTGTTAACTGATGTCACGTCTGGCTGTGATGGGAAATTTTCTACATACTCAAGCGTCCAGTTAGATTTTCCTTCATCTGTTCCCTCTGTTCAAACATAACTGTGGAAACAGGAAGAGGAATCTGGGTGTTTCCTTTCTGCTCGTGTCCATTGCACATCATGATCTTCCTCAGTGTTTCTGTCTTGTTTTCCAGCACAAATATCTAATCATTCTTAAATCAAGATACATTTACTGGAGAAGAGAAATGACTGAAGATATTTAGTCTTGTTTTATGGGAAGTGTGTTAGTTTGGAGCTCTGGATTCACACATTCAGCCTGAGCGCTTGATTCTGAATGACCGTCAGTCAGCCGAACTCATGTGACATTCGTTAGTCACGTGACCATGCGTGTGTTCTGCTGGTGGTCATGTTGTGGTTCTGACTGTGGTGTGTGTGTGTTTGTAGGTTATACAGTAGTGAGTCCGTTCAGACAGCAGGGGAAGAACTGCGATCTGCTGGTTCTGACGGATCCAAACGCGTCTCACAGCTGGAACAGGAAGCCCATGTCACTGTGCACAGCTCACAGAAGTCCAGCGGGGAGAGACCACTGCAGGTACACTCACACACACACACACACACACACACACACACACACACACACACACTCACTCACATAAACTTACACTTACACACATACTCTCCAGCTGACGACGCTCAATCACTGTTAAGAACATTAACATGAATCTTTTGATGTTTAAAAATCATGTTTAACATCAGAATTCATGGTTAAAAACTACATTACCCATGATTCCAAAATCTCCACCAATCAGTGGAAAAAAACTTTTTTGGAAAAAAATGTTCTCTTTGTCCAAATGACATGAAACTTTGTACAGTAAAAAAAAAGTCACACTCAGGGTCTCCAGAGACATCAGGCTACAAAATGTAATTTTGTAACGAAGTAATTGTTTTTTTAAAAACAAATGTAATTTTACTCTGTTAATGTTTTTACTTTACTCTGTTAATGCAGTTTTGGAGGATTTATCATATCTTTTAAATTTATATAAATATTTTATTGAGTAGGTTTTTATACAAAAACAGCTTTTTTGTAAAATTCACATTATAAAAGAGCCACATTTCTAACTTTCATTCATGGGGATAACATGGATAATTTGACATGGTTTAGTGTGAGATTTTTCCCCATCTTTTGGAAAATGCCATTTTAAAAGTAAAAAAAAAGATCACAAGTTAGAAATGTGGGTCTTTTATAAAGTGAATTTTACACAAAAAGCTGTTTTTGAATAAAAACCTATTTAAAAAAAATATTTATTTACTTATTTATATAAATTTAAAAGATATGATAAATCCTCCAAAACTGCACAAATATGAAGTAAAACATTAATAAACAGAGTAAAATGACATTTGTTTTTTAGAAAACAATTATTTTGATACAAAATGACATTTTGTTGCCTGGGGTCTGTGGAGTACTGAGTGTAGTTCCCAAACGAAGGGCGCTCAAGGGTTAATTAATCTGGTCAGTGATGATATGACGCGTTTGTGTGTTTCAGGCTGTCGCTCCTCGACTCGTGTCTGGATCTGGTGAAGCGATGCACGTCACTCTATAAGGACCTGACGTCATACGGTCACATCTTTCAGCCAATCAGAACGCTGCTTCTCGACCATCTTCCTGTTGAGCTCTACCCCGCCTGTATACAGGTTCATGCTCGCTCGTTACCTCATGTTTACTGCGATCAGGCCGTTTTGATTCATTCCGATTTATCTCCTGCAGGACCTTCACAGAGAGATATTAGACGCCATTCCTGAAGAGCCTTCCCAGAATGCACCTCTGGTGTTCAAGAAGAAGAAACCCATCCCACTGAAACTCCTCACACCTAAAATTGTGCAAATGTGAGTCAAACATGAAGTAGAAACTCGTTTCCCTCTCACATTTTCTGACTTTCTGTCGCCAAACTAATTGTTCCTCTTCTCTCCTCCAGTCTGGATTACGGGAAAAAGCGAGGGAACACCAAAGAAGAGAAGGAGCGAGAGCGACTCAAGCACAAGTACAAGCGCGAGTTTAAGGGAGCGCTGAGGGAGATCCGGAAGGACACGCGCTTCCTGGCTCAGGAGAAACTCAATGACATCATGAGCAGGTGAGCGTGACGTCCGTGTCATGTGACTGCACTCTAATCATGCCAGTGTCTCATGGTGGTGTTGTGTTTGTGCATCAGGGATGCGGAGAGGAAGAGGAAGGTGAAGGCGCTCTACGGCAGTCTGGCCAATCAGGAGGGAGAATGGAAGGCCCTCAAGAGGATGAAGAGGAAGTGATGCTGTTATGAACTGCTTGAATACTCTGATAAACTGCACATTTATTCTCGTGATGAGGTTTTGTATTTTGTGACGTTATGAGAAATAAAAGGAAACTTTTGTGCAGTGAGACTTTCTTTATGTGGGATAATCCAGTGTGGTTATGTTTAACCTTTTAACTCTCTGTGTCCTGGTTTATAACCTTTTTTCCCCATGATATATTTTAGTAGCCATCATTTGAAAGCTTAAACACTCCAAGTTCATCCTGTGAAAATGGTTTTGAAATTGGGACACTGCATTATCATGGAAACACTACTTTTACACTTACTTTGTAGTGGCTCAATTTTTGTGACAACTTCAAATTTGGAACAAAACTTGGTTAGATGTAGGGCTTTGATTTTAGAGCAATTTCAGAGTTTCCTAGTTGGATTTTTCAACTTGGAAATTCCTAGTTGGAATTTTCTACTTGGAAATTCCTAGTTGGAGTTTTCTAGTCGGATATTCCTAGTTGGATTTTTCTAGTCGGAAATTCCTAGTTTGAGCTTTGTAGTTGAAAAATTGGAGTTTCCTAGTTAGAAATTCCTAGTTGGAGTTTCCTTTTCTACTTGGAAATTCCTAGTTGGAGTTTTCTACTTGGAAATTCCTAGTTGGAGTTTTCTACTTGGAAATTCCTAGTTTGAGCTTCGTAGTTGAAAGTTGGAAAATTGGAGTTTCCTTGTTGGATTTTTCTACTTGGAAATTCCTAGTTGGAGTTTTCTACTTGGAAATTCCTAGTTGGAGTTTTCTACTTGGAAATTCCTAGTTTGAGCTTCGTAGTTGAAAGTTGGAAAATTGGAGTTTCCTTGTTGGATTTTTCTACTTGGAAATTCCTAGTTGGAGTTTTCTAGTCGGATATTGCTAGTTGGATTTTTCTAGTTGTAAATTCCTAGTTTGAGCTTTGTAGTTGAAAGTTGGAAAATTGGAGTTTCCTAGCTGGATTTTCCTAGTTGGAAATTCCTAGTTGGATTTTTCTACTTGGAAATTCCTAGTTGGTGTTTTCTAGTCTGATATTTCTAGTTGGATTTTTCTAGTCGTAAATTCCTAGTTTGAGCTTTATAGTCGAAAATTGGAGTTTCCTAGTTGAAAAACACTCTCAAGATGTATTTACTACTGGGAAACTCAGAGATAATTTTGATCCCTGAGTTTCCGAGTTGGGCGTGCCATAAATATAAATATACATTATTGCTGTTGTGTATTCTTGCTGCCTTCTATCTGAAATCTCCTACTTACCATTTCCTAAGTTATGATAGCGAGCTCATTCCGTTCAAGTGCTTTGTTGTCTGGAAGAAGAGGAATCAGTCTTATTAAAGCCAAAATGTATTGAAGATGTTTAATTTTGAATAAAATGTAGCATCTCATTTGTTGACAACAATATAAACATTCAACGTGCTATATGGATAGTCGACTTTCTAACGATTCTGGAATCTGGTCAAATACAGGCTATTTTCAATGTGTGTAAAACATATGTGGAAAATGGTTATCCATATATGTAAATATACACTACTTTAATGATAAGACAAGGCGATGTTGCTGTTGTGGAAAAACTAAAACAATACCAGTCACAGCAGCAATAGTTCTCCCCTCCAACATGTTTACAGTTAATGGCACGCCCAAGTCGGAAATTCGTGAGTCAAAATTATCTCAGAGCTTCCCAGTAATAAATACAACCTTACAGGGCATTCATGTCCAATTTCCAACTAGGAAACTCCCATTAGGAATTTCCGACTAGCAAACTCCAACTAGGAATTTAAGACTAGAAAACTACGACTAGGAATTTAAGACTAGAAAACTACGACTAGGAATTTAAGACTAGAAAACTACGACTAGGAAACTCCTACTAGGGAACTCTTATTTTTACGATAAGTCCGATAGAACTAATAAACAATACCAGTCACAGCAGCAATAGTTCTCCCCTCCAACATGTTTAAGGTTTATGGCACGCCCAACTCGGAAACTCAGGGGTCAAAATTATCTCCCGAGTTTCCCAGTAGTAAACACAACTTTACAGGGCATTCATGTCCAATTTCCAACTAGGAAACTCATATTTACGATAATTGTGGAAAAACAATACCAGTCACAGCAGCAATTGTTCTCCCCTCCGCTATGTTTATAGTTTATGGAACGCCCAACTCGGAAACTCGAGTTTCCCAGTAGTAAATACAACTTTACAGGGCATTCATGTCCAATTTCCAACTAGGAAACTCATATTTATGATAATTGTGGAAAAACAATACCAATCACAGCAGCAATCGTTCTCCCCTCTGCCATGTTTATAGTTTATGGAACGCCCAACTCGGAAACTCGAGTTTCCCAGTAGTAAATGCAACTTTACAGGGCATTCATGTCCAATTTCTAACTCGTGAACTCTGACTAAGAAACTCATATTTATGATAATTCTGAAGTGAAGGCAGCATCACTGTGTATACAACATACACTATGCTTCAAACGATTATGTAAATATGCATTACTATAATGACAATAGTTTGTAGCGATGTAGCTGCTGTGGAAAAACTAATAACGAACACCAGTCAAAGCAGCAATCGTTTAAAGTTTATGACGCCCAACTCGGAAACTCGGGCATCAGATTCATCCGAGTTTCCCAGTGGTAGATATGACTTGAGAGGGCATTCATGTCCAATTTCCAACTAGGAAACTCCAATTTTTCCCTATGACATTTTAGTAATCATTCGAATGTGGTCAAATTGAACATTGCGTTACCATGGAAACGCTACTTTAAATCCTTTTAGTGGCTCAATTTTTGTGATACCAACTTCAAATTTGGAACCAAACATGGTTAGACGCATATCTGATTGTATAGCAATTTTAGAGGCCAAATTATTTTATAAAAAATATATTTTTGTATAAAATAAATGTTTACAGTAAAGTTTTATAACTTTTTTACTGTTCATCACTTCTGCAATAAAAAAGAGCCCAGCCTGAGGTCTGTATTCCAACGCATTCATGAACTACAACCAGTTAAGTTCAGATGATTACAGTTAAACAGGTTAATGTGTGTACTATTACTAGGTCAATTACTGTAGGTTTCATATTTCAACTGTACCTTTTTATGTCGTAACATTTATTTCTGCAGTGCTTTAGACAATAAACAATAAAAATGTAAATTTTGTAAAATCAATCAAATATTAATTTTTAACTCCAACTGATGACAGTGACAAGAAACCAATTAATGTAGAAACTCCAGAAATCAAGGACCCAGTATTCAACAGAGACAAGTGTGCATTGAACTCAAGCTTTATTTAGTACTGGTTCTTTTACATGAGACAAAGTTTTACTTCTCGTGAGTCTCAGTTAACTCAGCTAGTTTAGTGGGACAGGTTTAGTCGGGTTTGAGTCTTCGGACGCTTCCGTCAGTCCTCAGGCAACAGCCGTGTGAGTCTCTACAGTGCGGGACACAGACGTGGTTCTCTCCTCCGTCACTGCTGGGAAAATTAAGACACGTCAGATTAAGACAGAACTGGAGTTTGCAAGAATTTTCTAAGACATGCTGCCTTCACATGATATCGGAATTATCATAAATACAAGTTTCCTAGTTGGAAATTCCTAGTCGGAAATTCCTATTTGGAGTTTCCTAGTCGGAAATTGGACATGAACACCCTCTTGTCAGAAAGAATAGGAATCATGGAGGACACCAGGTTTATTCTTGCCCATTTCTTGGGCTAATCTCATTAGGGCCAAATGTACAGAGCTGTGAATGTTTATATAGTTGTAAACAAATGGGACTCTACATTATATTCAAAATGAAATATCTTCTATCACACCAGTCACAGCAGCAATCGTTCTCAACTCCACCATGTTTATAATTTATGGAACAGCCAACTCGGAAACTCGGGTGTCAAAATTATCTCAGAGTTTCCCAGTAGTAAATATGAATTGACAGGGTGTTCATGTCCAATTTCCAACTAGGAGACTCCAACTAGGAATTTCTGACTAGGAAACTCCGCCTAGGAAATTCGGAAACTGGGGTATAGAAATTATTTCTGAGTTTCCTAGCAGTAAATATGACTTGAGAGAAATTTCCAACTTGGAAACCCAATCTCACGTGAAGTTTGATTCGGCGCGAGTTTGAATTGTTCAGAAGGATCTGAAAGTCTGTTAGTGTTTGATCTTCAGTCGATTTTCTGTGAAATCAGTCAAATCTGCAAACTAACTTTGACTTTTGCCAATTACCTGTAAATTGTGGAAAAATTCACTCCGTGTATTCCAGCCTTATGAAGTTAACAGGAATGGACACTTGACCATCCTAAAGCACTAGTATATTTAGGTAAACTCACCCGCCACTCCAGACAGACCTTCGGCGACGGAGATCCCAAGACGCTTCTCCTCTCCTTCCAGCAGCTTCCTGTAGGTGGCGATCTCTGCGTCCAGCTTCAGCTTGATGTGAAGCAGCTCCTGGTAGTCGGCCATGTATTTCCCCATTTCCATCTTGGTCTCGCACAGCTGGCTCTCCAGCTGGGCGATGATGTCCTCCAGACCGGCCGCCTTGTCCAGGTGCGCGGCCTCCATGTCCTCCAGCTGCTGCTCCAGAGCGGCGTTACGCGCCCTCAGGCCGTCGATCTGGTTCTGCAGGTCCGTGACCTGGTTGTGGAAGGTGGTGATCTCGTCCTTCATGGTCTTCATGTGGCCCTCGTGTTTGCTGGCCTGTTCCTTCAGAGTGTCGAACTTGCCCTTGTACCACTTCTCGGCCTCCTGGACGTTGCGGGCGGCCACGGCCTCGATCTCCGCGCGCATGTTGCGCAGGTACGCGGCCAGGTCGGGTCTGTCGGAGTCCAGCTCCACCGTCACCTTGGACTCCTCGATCTGCTTGAGGAGGTCGGCGACTTCTTCGTCATGGAGCTTCTTCAGGAACTCGATCTCGGCCACCAGCTGCTCGATGCGCTTCTCCAGGTCGGCCTTCTGTAGCGTGGCGTTGTCGACGTCTTGACGGAACTCGCGGAGAATCATTTCAGCCTCCTCTGTGGAGTCGAGGTCATAAATGAGTTCATATACAAATGGTATTTTATAAATAAACACTATAAATTTGTTTTATTCATGCAATAGAAGCTGTATGTTAGAGTTTGGACTTTGGTACAACTCTTTTTTTTTAAAATTTAGACTAATTAGTCAATGAACTTTTACATCTACAAACTGACATTATTTTAATTTCAAGCTTGTTTATAAACAAAATGCAATCCCGACTTTCTGATTACAGACATTTTTTTTGTTTTGTTTTTTAGAAAACAAGCAACAAGCAATCTCAAGTCATTTGGTTCTCCATTAAATATTCTCCATTGTTTTGGAATTCAAGAACATTTTTTTGCATGTATTGATCTTCAGCCTCACCTTTGATGGCCAGCTCTTCCTCCAGCTTCAGCCTCCAGACCTCCACCTCTTCTTCGATGTAGCCCCTCTCTATATCAGCCGCGCCCTTCTCGGCGGTCAGAGCTTCGATTAGGTCCCTCACCTCTTTAAACTTCAGTTCGTATTCCTCCCCGAGGCCGGTCGGTCCTCCCTTAAAGCGTCCCTGAAGGGATTCCAGCTCGGCTCTCAGCGCGGCGTTCCTCTGCTCCAGCGCCTGGACCTTCTCGATGTATCCGGCGAAGCGCACGTTCAGCTCCTGCATCTCCTCCTTCTCGTTGGCGTGGTGCTGATGGATCTCAGTGGCGACTTCCACCGCCTGACCCTGGAATCCCGTCCGGCCGCGGCTGTACGAAGAGCCTCGGCATCGGGAAGGCGACGGGCTCTGGACCCTCATCCGGCTGGAGCCGCTGACGCTCAGGCTCTTCTGTGAATACGTCGTACCTCTCATGTCTGTGTCCTCGGGCTTCTGCGCTTGTGATCTGGATGGTTTCTCCTCGTGCCTGACTCTCGCTTCAGCTCACCGGCGTTTATATGGACCCGTCAAGAATCTTGCACAGGCCCTTGAAAGTCTTGCAGGGTTTTGACATGTTTTAAAAGCGGATCATGACACTCCTGCCCGAGTTCGAAGGCTTGAGTTTCTCATTAGCTCACGTATCATTGTCATCTGGAGGCCGAGCGGCTCTCGCACTCCAGTGCCACATAACCAGCAAGTGTGCGAGAGTCACTATTTCTTCTCACTGTAATTTCAGGTCAGTGTGGCTCACTGTTTCCATATAACCTCATACGGATGAATTAATGTGCTTTACAAATAAACTCAAGCCCTTTAGCTCTCTTCTAAACTTGTTTCTCTCTGTTTGTCAGATGTTTGGGGAGATTCGTGATGTGCGCTGCAAAAAATGATGTTCTTTCCTCAGTATTTTTGTCTTGATTTAAGAATGTTTAGATGTTTGTGCTGGAAAACAAGACAGAAACACAGTGTATCTCATCAAAATGTTATATATTTAGACATGCTAGGAATTATCTTGATTTACATAAAATTGTTTTTAAGATCCTCAATTGTAGAATACAAGCAAGTCTTAAAACTAGTAAAACAAGCAACTTTACAATCAATAAAGCCACTGAACATTCTCTTTCAAAGAAATCGTTTGTTTTCTAGCTAAATTTCAACTGTTCTACTTCAAAATTTCATTGTTAACTAAGTAATTATTTGTGAAATTTACTAGCAATTTTTGAGTGAATTGTATCAAAGTAAATCCCACAGATGGTTTGGGTTGATATATGACGTGTTTATGTGTGGCTGTAGCAGGAATGTGATTGTCTCATGAGAATATTGTGACATTCTCAGCTCTTCACATCACTGACACTGACTGATGGTGTTAATAGATATGATGGAATACTGCGGCCTAAGCGCTATATACATCGCTCTTCAGGACAGTTTTACACATTCATCATCCGATGCCGTCTCTTTTCCTACATTTCTGCGCAAAAAAGTCTTGTGTAGGCCTGCTGGGGTTCATTTTAACAACCTGTCAGCGGTTATCTCGAGGAGTTTTCTCCTGTGTCTGTTGAAATCAGCTCATTCTGTTAACGAAGCAGTGATTTTATGTGACATTATTACAGAAGAAAAACTTTTGCTCTACTGTAGATCATTCTCTCTTAGTCACCCGTGTAGAGACAGTCTTTAGCGTTTCTGATGCTGCACTAAACTGGTTTGAGTCCAGCCTCTCAGATCGTCAGCAGTTTGTCACTCTGGGTGGATGCAGGTCTGAGGTTGGTGTGATTTCAATCTGGTGTTCCTCAGGGGTCAGTTTTGGCCCTTTACTCTTTTACTCATTTACATTTTTCCCCTTGGGGAACTCTTAAGATCACTTGGTTTCAAATGTAATTTTTATTCAGATTTACACACATTCAAAACTTGATGATAATGTGGCTGTGGCCTTTCTTTCTCAGTCAAACCAACAAACTGATCTACTATTTGAGCTTCTTCTTCTTCTGAGACTAAATAATAAACAATATCTTCTAAAGCTTTAAAGTTACGAGGCTGTTCTGACTATCTTTTTCTAATTGATCTGGCATACGGAATTCCCATATCGGAGTTCCGAACATTACCAAATTTCCAGAGACTTTCACTGAGGGGGTCAAAACTTTCTAATAGAGTATTTATGCTGTGCTAGCAACATGCTAATTGACACTAGCAATGTGCTAAAGCATGCTTATTCATGCTAGCAATGTGCTAAAACATGCTATCAAAATGCTAAGTCATGTTAAGATCATGCTAACAACATGTTGAGGATCATGTTAACAATGTGTTAAAACATGCTAGCAACATGCTAAGATGATGCTATTAAAATGCCAAGTAATGTTAGCAATGTTATAAAATGTTAAAACGTGCTAGGATTGTGCTAGCAATGTGTTAAAACATGCTAGCAACATAGTAAGATCACGTTACCAATGTGATAAAACCTGCTAAGATTTTGTTACCAATATGCTAAAACTTGCTAAAAACATGCTAAAACAAGTTAGCAAAATGCATTAAAACATGTTATGCCCATGCTAGCAATGTGTTAATCAATGCTAAGATTGTGCTAGCAATGTGATAAAACATGTTAATAATGTGACAAAACCTGCTAAGGTCATGTTAACAATGTGCTAAAACATGCTAGCAAAATGCTAAGTCATGTTAATTCATGTTAAGATCATGCTTACAACATGTTGAGGATCATGTTTACAACGTGCTAAAACATGCTAGCAACATGCTAAGATGATGCTATTAAAATGCTGAGTAATGTTATCAATGTTATAAAATGTTAAAACGTGCTAGAATCATGTTAGCAATGTGTTAAAACATGCTAGCAACATAGTAAGATCACGTTACCAATGTGATAAAACCTGTTAAGATTTTGTTTTCAAAATGCGTTAAATCATGTTATGACCATGCTAGCAATGTGCTAATCAATGCTAAGATCATGGTAGCAATGTGAAAAATTTTTTTTAACAATGTGACAAAACCTGCTAAGGTCATGTTAACAATGTGCTAAAACATGCTATCAACATGCTAAGATAATGCTAATAACATGCTAAATAATGTTAGCAATGTGATAAAACGTTAAAACGTGCTAGGATCATGCTAGCAATGTGCTAAAACATGTTAACAACGTGACAAAACCTGCTAAGATCATGTTAACAACGTTTTTAAAAAAATGCTAGCAACATACTAAGATTATGCTAATAACATGCTAAATTATGTTAGCAATGTGATAAAACATGGTAAATGCTAACAATGTGATAAAACATGTTAACAATGTGACAAAACCTGCTAAAACATGTTAACAATGTGACAAAACCTGCTAAGATCATGTTAACAACGTTTTAAAAAAAATACTTGCAACATACTAAGATAATGCTAATAACATGCTAAATTATGTTAGCAATGTGATAAAACGTTAAAATGTTCTAGGATCATGCTAGCAATGTGTTAAAACATGCTAGCAACACAGTAAGATCGCGTTAACAATGTGATAAAACCTGTTAAGATTTTGTTAGCAAAACATGCTAAAACTTGCTAGCTATGTGTTAAAACATGGTAAATGCTAACAATGTGATAAAACATGTTAACAATGTGACAAAACCTGCTAAGATCATGTTAACAATGTGATAAAACATTCTAACAACATGTTAACATATGCTAACAATGTGTTAAAACATATGCTAAAATAATGCCAGCCAAATGTTAAAACATGCTAGCAACATAGTAAGATTGCGTTACCAATGTGATAAAACCTGTTAAGATTTTGTTTTCAAAATGCGTTATATCATGTTATGACCATGCTAGCAATGTGCTAATCAATGCTAAGATCATGGTAGCAATGTGATAAAACATGTTAACAATGTGACAAAACCTGCTAAGGTCATGTTAACAATGTGCTAAAACATGCTATCAACATGCTAAGATAATGCTAATAACATGCTAAATAATGTTAGCAATGTGATAAAACGTTAAAACGTGCTAGGATCATGCTAGGAATGTGCTAAAACATGTTAACAATGTGACAAAACCTGCTAAGATCATGTTAACAACGTTTTAAAAAAAATACTAGCAACATACTAAGATAATGCTAATAACATGCTAAATTATGTTAGCAATGTGATAAAACATTAAAATGTTCTAGGATCATGCTAGCAATGTGTTAAAACATGCTAGCAACACAGTAAGATCGCGTTAACAATGTGATAAAACCTGTTAAGATTTTGTTAGCAAAACATGCTAAAACTTGCTAGCTATGTGTTAAAACATGGTAAATGCTAACAATGTGATAAAACATGTTAACAATGTGACAAAACCTGCTAAGATCATGTTAACAATGTGATAAAACATTCTAACAACATGTTAACATATGCTAACAATGTGTTGAAACATATGCTAAAATAATGCTAGCCAAATGTTAAAAAATGTTAGCAACATAGTAAGATCGCGTTAACAATGTGATAAAACCTGTTAAGATTATGTTAGCCACATGCTTAAAACTTGCTAGCAATGCATTAAAACATGTTAAGACCATGCTAGCAATGTGTTAATCAATGCTAAGATAATGCTAGCAATGTGTTATAACATGGTAAATAATGCTAGGAATGTGATAAAACATGTTAACAATGTGACAAAACCTACTAAGACATTTTAGCAATGTGTTAAAACATGCTAAAATAATGCTAGCCAAATGTGCTAAAACATGTTACCATGTGATAAAACCTGCTCATCCTGATCATGTTAGCATTGTGCTAAAAAATGCTAGCAACATGTTAAAACCTGATAGGATCAAGTTAGCAAATGCTAAAACAAAACAAAAAATTTAAATTAAGCTTTTTTTAGCTACTTAAAACATTTAAACTTTAAGTTTTTTAAACTACTTCAAATTTTCAGGCTTTCTCAAGCCAGTATCAAGTTTGTTAGCTAATCTAGTTAACCGCTGATATTTGATGCTAATTTAAAATTTGATCCTCATGTCCAGAATACTGTTAAAACGCCTTAAAATGACTTTAAAGTTTGCATTAGTAGATGTATTTTATAGGCTATTGCTTTTATTTAGTTATTAAACGGCAGTAGTGCATAATAATTGTATGTTTATTTTATGTTTGATAACTTTTCTGTTTAGCTGTTATGTTAGAGCTGAAGTGAAGTACAGCAAATTTAACCTGTCAAGGCTTTTTTTTGCTTGGAAACCAGAGTTGCCCTGTTATAAAATGAGACAAAAACAATGAGGTACTAAAACATCAACTTATTGTATCACAATATATAACATTATTTATTTCACAAAACATGGTTTCTCGCGACATTCAAGAACAATTCCAGACTGATTTCAAACTACTTCACCTCAGTGTCTTTATTTGACTTTCAGTTCTGCAAATCACCACATCTCCACATCAAATGAGGGAAACTTCTAGCCTGGGTGCCAGCCCGAACCCCGCCCACAACATTTTTTGGACGGGAAGCTCATATTCTGACTAGAATTGAGTATGACCACATCAGGCTAGGAAACTTCACTGATTTTCAAGACCTAAATAACTCTTTCTGGTTTGCAAGCATTTGGAGTTGATGTTTGTACAGCAGAGGGCGCCACAGATCTTTCAAACTCTCACAAGCTCAACTTTCTCTGTCTTTTACCAAAACATTTGACTTCAGGAACATTTGTTCCGGTGCATGTTAAGGTGACATTAACTTCTAGTTGTATTCAAGCTTCATACATTTAAAAACGGTTTTCTGTAGAGCTGCTTTAGAATAATGTTTTGTACAAAGTGCTGTACAGCTGCTTCAGAATCACGTCCCACTTTAATTTGAGATGCATTAATCTAAATCAACAGACAAATACTGACTGCAAAAACTACATTATCATGAGTGTTTCCATAAATATCTAACAAAAAGCATCTGAAACCGCAGATGAGATGTTAAACATCGTGTTGGACGAGGTGATACGCATCGATAACATGCCAAAGCACGTCTGAACACCATCATACCTGCATGAATCCTACGCTTCAGCTCAGAGACGGGTTTCTCGGGACACTTCACAACGGTTTGTGAGTCTGTAATCGGCTTTCCGAGTCATTTGTGTCTCTGTGACGGATATTAACATGAGACAGAATGTCATTTATACAGATTTGATTAAAACTAACACCCTATTATTTTCACATTTCACCCTGAAAAATAATGGTTTGACCTTTCTGACATCTGAGGAATGTCTCACGGTTCGAACAGACAGGGTTTCATTACTGCCTCAGCAAGTTTCATCAAGAGATTCTCGTTACATTGAGAAAAAAATCAGCTGGCTTTTTTTTTTTTTTACATGCAGATGTTTTTCTTGGCAAGAAGTACAAGAATTTTGACTGTAAATAATGTAATATTTACAAGACATTCTTGTACTGACTTGCAACTTCTAAAAGAGTGTGAATGAAATGATAAAACCCCTTTAGGTTCGTACTTTAACATCTTCCCTGTAGATTGAGTGTAACGCATCAGAAGATTCATATTCATATTCACCCTCAATAACTGCTGTGAAGTTTATGTGTAACGTCGATTAAAATGAATAATGGGAACCAAAACAAAACGCATGTGTGTTCACTTTTATGTGTTACTACACAATATAAAAAAATCGGTAACACTTTATTTTAAGGTGACTTATTACACGTTACTACATGTACAAACTATGTAATAACAGTAAATTATGCATAATTACAGGTAACTAACACTAAACCAAACCCTAACTGTAACTCTATAGTAAGTACATTTAGTTAATTAATATTTCTCAGTACTTGAGTAAGTACAATGTAACTACGGCACCTTAAAATAAAGTGTAACCAAAAAAATCTATTATATATTTAAAAAAAAAAAAGTGTTACATTTTAATTTAAGGTGTTACAATGTACTTGTACAGTTAAGTACTGAGTAATATTAACTACATGTACTTACTATAGGGTTAAGGCATGTAATTATGCATAATTTATATTTATTACTACATGTAACATGTTACAAAGACACTGCAAAATAAAGTGTTACCAAAATATATATTAATTTCAATGCAAAAATATATTACAAGATGCACTTTAAGGAGCAGGAAAATACATTTCCAATCTTGAATGATATTTTGGGTAAATGCAAAATGTGTTTTTCTTCAAATATATAATTTGAAACATGTTACAATGTAACACTTTATAAGTGTTTTAAAAAAATGTTACGCTTAAGTGTTACAATATTTAAAAAAAATTACGCTTATTAATAAGCGTAAGACTTTTTGTAAACATTGTAACACTTAATAAGAGTAACTTTTTTTAAACTGTAACAATAAGCGTAACATTTTTTTGGTAATAAGGTAATAACCTATTCAAAAATGGCCAAAATAAATATGAAAAACAATCAATAGGAAAGATGTATTTATGTAATAAATTTTATATATACATATATATAATATTTTAGCATCTATATTAGCAAAATACATTTTTGCATATACTGAAATACATTTAAAAATAAATATATTAGGGTAAAATGGATCGTTAGATGGATTAAGTGTGTAAGTGTAAGTGTGTCTCGGGTTTCTTTAGAATAAACAACACTTGATCTGATATTTAGTGACCCGTTCCTGGTCTTTCAGCCGCTGTATGTGGCGTTTTCTCTGCTCAGTCATGTGACATGATGTTAGTATGTTTCTGTTTCAGTGTATGAACACATAAGGTACAGTATCTGATGTGAGATCAGCGAGAGACAGACGGGTTAAATCACAGCTGGGCCGAAGACACACACACACAGGGTCAAGCCTTTGAATTCGACTAGGAATTCTGGGTAAACACATTCTGCCGGAATTCCCACCTTCACAACGGACAAACTGAGACTCGTACAGTGGGTTCCCCGTGGCGGTTTGCGCGTGCGTCACGCGACATCAATAACAAGGGGACACGCGCGCACCTGCTCGCCGCAGCGCCATGGCAACAACAATAACAAGGTGCTCCTTTCCTGGGAGATCCTGTGGAATGCGTGCGCTTGTTTGTCAAGTATGCGGTCGCTCGGCAACCGGAGTCCGTCCCCGAGGGAAACCTCTTATCTGACGCCATACAGGTAAGAGTGCCACACCTGCGCCCCAGCGTTGCCACGGCGATACTCCAATGTTTGGCCGGAAGCATGCCTAAAAAAAGTAGTGAATGGTTGTAAAGATATAAGTGGAGTTGGGCGGCACCTTTCACTTTCATCCCATAGAGTTCAGAGTCTGTTACGCTCCATTTCACGCTGCTGAATGAGCGCTTGACGTGTTACACAATCAGGGATTTTCCATTTACAGTGTTCTGCTTCTGCCTGACAACATCAACACGTCTTCAGTGATCGGTACGCTCCCACTGGTTAATGCTTTAACATTAACTTACTATGAGCAATACACTTGTTATCTCATTTATTAATCTTTGTTCATGTTAGTTAATACAGATTATGTAAGCCTATTACATAAAAAGTCATAATTATAACGCAGAAAGCCATAAATTTGACTTTTTATCTCATAATTTAAATTTTTTAATCTCATAATTGATTTAATATGTCATTATTTTTATTTCAAAATTTTGACTTTTTGTAAATTTCAATTTAGGTCAGAATTTCGATTTTTTTTTATGTCATAATTATGACTTTTTAAGACATAATTTGACCTAGTATGACATAATTTTGACTTTTTAAGTCAGAATTTCAACTGTCAGAATTTCACATTTTTAACGTCGACTTTTTGATCAATTTTTTGTCATAATTTCGACTTTTTGTCAATTTCAATTTACCTCAGAATTTCAATTTTTAATGTCAGTTTCAACCTTTTTAAGCCATAATTTGACTTAGTATGACATAATTTTAACGTTTTTGTCAATTTCAACTGATGTCAGAATTTAGATTTTTTAATGTCATAGTTTCGTTTCTTTTTTGTGTCATAATTATGACTTTTTTAGTCAGAATTTCTACTTTTTTTGTCAGAATTTGGACTTAAGTCATAACTCCAATTTTACATCTCATAATTGATTTGTCATAATTTCAACTTTATCTCATTATTTTTTAATGTCATAATTATGACTTTTTAAACCATAATTTGACTTAGTATGACATCATTTTAACTTTTTTTCGAATTTTCAATATTATGACTTTTTAAGTCAGAATTTCTACATTTATGTCAGAATTTGGATTTCTAATGTTGACTTTTTAATAATTTTTTTGTCATAATTCCAACTTTTCATTTCATTATTGACTTAGTATGTCATAATTTAGACTTTATCTCATAATTTTGACTTATGTCAATTTCAATTTAACTCTTTAATGTCAGTTTCAATATTTTTAAGCCATAATTTGACTTAGTATGACATAATTTTGACTTTTGTTGTCAATTTCAACTGATGTCAGAATTTAGATTTTTTAATCTTTTTAAGTCAGAATTTCTACTTTTATGTCAGAATTTGGACTTAAGTCATACTTCCAACTTTTCATCTCATAAAATAGCTTGTCACAATTTACACTTTTTATGTAATAATTAAATTTTCTTTTATTTCCAAGTATTTTTATTTATTTATTTATTTATTTTTCTATTCTTTTTTTTTTTTTTTTTTTTTTTAAGTAGCGGAATTGGGCTTCCATAACAAATAGCTTAGGTCCATTAAATAATATTAACAGCTACAACTTTTGATTCTAATACTGCATGAGTAAATGCTAAAATTAACATTTTTGTTGTCAAATAGTCTTTTGATATAATGACCTATTTGAAGGGCCTGCAATAACGCGGTTTGACCAGTGGGGCGCTGTAACGCAATACTGTAATGAAGCCCACCCGGATGGAATCCAATAGAAGACACGACGCGTAAAATGTGGGAGTTTAACATAGCATAAAACATAACAAACATAACGTTTAGCCTAACTACAAAAATGCTGTCATGCAGGGCCACCAGCTCTCA
>NC_063061.1:39276792-39299269 GCF_018812025.1 Megalobrama amblycephala
CTGTGTGGGAAAGAGTGTGTGTTGTGTGTGTGTGTGTGTGAGAGTGTGTGTGAGAGTGTGTGTGAGAGTGTGTGTGAGAGTGTGTGTGAGAGTGTGTACTTGACCAGCGAGCAAAGAAGGGACATTTTTCAAGTCTCCATGCTTTAAATCATGTTAAAATCAAGTAAAAAACGCTCTGATGAATTTTTATCATTTTTGGCCAAGTGGGGTCCGACAGGTGTGTGTGTGTGTGTGTGTGTGTGTGTGTTTAAGCTCATGCTCAGCAGCGCCCCTGTAGGCTGGAGCAGGAACTGCAATGATGGCCCATTAACACACACATTAACAGGAAACTTTTTTTTTTTTTTTTTAACTATTATGCCAATTATATATATTTTTTATTATTATCTTCATTATTTTTTCACTCTAAGACAATTAACAAAATATTAGTATGAATATTATTTAGCCAGAAATTATTTAGGTTACACTTTATTTTAAAGGGAACCCCTGATATTAAGACTTAATATAACGTAAATGATGTCTCTTACTGAAATATGTAGTAAAAACCCATGAAAGATTTTCATTATTTAAAAAATCCATGACATATTTGGACCGATTTGACAATTTTGTTTGTGTTCTATGTCGATGACGTCAAATGCTCTCGTGATCGACTGACACAGTCATATTGCTTTTATATCTCTGAATATAATAAACGACGCCACATTGTGCAGCTTTTGCTTGTCATTTTCAGTCGAAGGCCAACAAGAGAAGTGATGTAAGTCTTTCCTGCTTTACTAGAGATAAGAGGAGAAAAGAATGGGAAGTTGTGATGAATGTGGATGAATAAAACTTCCTAAAGACTTACATCACTTCTCTTGTTGGCCTTCGACTGAAAATGACAAGCAAAAGCTGCACAATGTGGCGTCGTATATTATATTCTGAGTTGTGTTGTGGTAAAAATATCAACAGGGTAATGTCAGTATCAGTGAGAGAAATCAGGGCCGGAGTCTCAATTCACGACGACTATATTAAAATAATGTAATTAAAACCTCAGTATGTTCTCTACAGCCTTGTAATTAATTGTATTTTACAAAAATAATAATGATTTTATAATGTGAACCATTGATTCATTCTCTAGCCATCTAGTGGCTGTAGTTAACAATTCATGTTATTTTAATTTTTTTTAAAGTGTTTGCTTTCCAGTAGATGGCAGCATTCATCCACTAAACCCTGGCACATTTTTCATGTCTATCACTGTGAATGAAACTGAAAAATGTAGATTTTTATTAAAGTGGATTTAAAGGTACAATATGTAATAATTTTGTCCGCTAGAGGTCGCTAGAGGCCTATTCAAAACAAAGGCGTAGCTTGATGATGGCAAGTTTTAGAGCAGAATCTTGGGACATGTGGTCTCCACCTCAACGGATAGTGCAAAAGAATAGGGATTGGACTCGGGAAGAAATCATGTTCATGGATGTGATTATTAACGTTACTGTAGTGTGAAGCAGAGCAGGAGCGAGTGTTGTGGAGCTGAACGAGGAGCTGGAGCGATTGATCAACACACGCCTCACGAGCAGCGGGACTTTTATTATGACACAGTCGCCTTTTCCGGTCATGAGTATGAGGTAACGCAGCTCTGTTTATCATATTAGATACATTTGAGAGTGTTGAAAATGATGTTATAACGTTACTCTGTGCGTTCGCTTGGCGGCTGCTGTGAGACACTGTTACACACTGCAGTAAGATAGATCGATTTTACAATATCATATTAAATGCTGGATGATTGTGTTGATAAATGACATGCAATTAATTTTAAAACGTATTGTATGATGGAGAAAATGCTGTATTACTGTTACTAAAAATAAAGCTGCATCTGATTATGCTATGTTAGCTACTTCACAAAAACTTCACATATCCATTTACATATATTATATATATCTTCCAAGGGGTTTTTTCCCTCCTAGGACTTTTTTCCCAGTGTTAGCACGCTGTGTTTTTCTCCTAGGGGGTTTTTTCCACCCCTGGGAGTCAGCCGACATTGGCTTAATGTAGCACCATCTTGTATATGTTACATATTACCACGCTTGTTTGTACAGCTTATTTTTAACCACTTCTCTTTTTTCTGTGCTTCTAATACAAAGCGCTATATAAATAAATTTGACTTGACTTGACTTGACAAAATAGTGTTTTCTCTGAGGCGTGGTAAAGAATGGTACTCGCAAAAAATCAAGACAATTAGATTTAAACAAAAACATGTTGAGCTATATAACAATAATTAGTTTTCTGTCTATAAATATATCAAAACAGTTGTTCCCTTGTCTATTAAAACATGTAAATATTAAAGCGTCTTTGGTGTTTCCATGGTTTCTACAAAATAAACTGGAAACCGAGAGTAACGCGGATATGACGCCATTGACAGGCGACTCCTCACATGTTAAAATTGCAGTTTTCTCACGATTTACAAATAGTTTCAAACATTTGGAATATTGTAAGTACTCAAGTGAACAAAATATATAACACTGGACTAGTGGTTTTTGGATATTTTACTGCAAAGATATTACATATTGTACCTTTAACATAAAATTTAACTCTGACCAGGTTAATTTACCCACAGAGTGACATGACATCATTAATGAGCGGTAAAAACCCCATTGCACATACATTTTTTTCCCTGCCCCTTGCGAGATGCCGCCCGGGCCGTTGCTCGTGTCACCCATGCCTAAATCCGTCACTGACTGGTTCTAAGGAAAAAGTTAGGCTACTCAGTAGTGCCATGACAACACCGGCCCATCGGGAATTCTCCCGGTGCTCCCGATTAGCCAATCCGGGCCCGAATGCAACCATTTGACGTCATCGACATAGATAAACAAAACGGCGCCCCCCGTTGTCCAAAATATGTATAAACGATGTGGAAATTAAATCTACTACATATTTCAGTAAGAGACATTATTTACGTTATATTAAACCATGCAATTCTTAACATCAGGGGTTCAATTTAAGGTGTGTGTGTGTGTGTGTGAGTGTGTGTGTGAGTGTGTGTGTGTGTGTGTGTGTGAGTGTGTGTGTGTGAGTGTGTGTGTGTGAGAGTGTGTGTGTGTGTGTGAGTGTGTGTGTGTGTGAGTGTGTGTGTGTGTGAGTGTGTGTGTGTGTGTGAGTGTGTGTGTGTGTGTGTGTGTGTGTGTGTGTGTGTGTGAGTGTGTGTGTGAGTGTGAGTGTGTGTGTGTGTGTGTGTGAGTGTGTGTGTGTGTGTGTGTGTGTGTGAGTGTGTGTGTGAGTGTGTGTGTGTGTGTGTGTGTGTGTGTGTGAGTGTGTGTGTGTGAGTGTGTGTGTGTGAGAGTGTGTGTGTGTGTGTGAGTGTGTGTGTGTGTGTGAGTGTGTGTGTGTGTGTGTGTGTGTGAGTGTGTGTGTGTGTGAGTGTGTGTGTGTGTGTGAGTGTGTGTGTGTGTGAGTGTGTGTGTGTGTGTGAGTGTGTGTGTGAGTGTGTGTGTGTGAGAGTGTGTGTGTGTGTGTGAGTGTGTGTGTGTGTGTGTGTGTGTGTGAGTGTGTGTGTGTGTGAGTGTGTGTGTGTGTGTGAGTGTGTGTGTGTGTGTGTGTGTGTGTGTGTGTGAGTGTGTGTGTGTGTGTGAGTGTGTGTGTGAGTGTGTGTGTGTGAGAGTGTGTGTGTGTGTGTGAGTGTGTGTGTGTGTGTGTGTGTGTGAGTGTGTGTGTGTGTGAGTGTGTGTGTGTGTGTGAGTGTGTGTGTGTGTGTGAGTGTGTGTGTGTGTGAGTGTGTGTGTGTGTGTGTGTGTGTGTGTGTGTGTGTGTGTGTGGGTGTGTGTGTGTGTGTGAGTGTGTGTGTGTGTGTGTGTGAGTGTGTGTGTGTGTGAGTGTGTGTGTGTGTGTGTGAGTGTGTGTGTGTGTGTGTGTGTGTGTGTGAGTGTGTGTGTGTGTGAGTGTGTGTGTGTGTGTGTGTGTGTGTGTGTGTGTGTGTGTGTGTGTGGTGTGTGTGTGTGTGTGTGTGTGTGTGTGTGTGTGTGTGTGTGGTGTGTGTGTGTGTGTGTGTGTGTGTGTGTGTGTGTGTGTGTGTGTGTGGGTGTGTGTGTGTGTGTGTGTGAGGAGAAGAGATGGAGACACACAGAACCGCTCTGTTTAAACAAACATGAATTTCTCTAGTCAGCGTCTTGTTATTCTTCTAGTAATAATCGTGTGTGTTTATGTGACACTGATCTCACAGATGGCCGCGTCTCATCAGAGACAGTTCACCACAACACACACACACTCACACACACACACACACACACACACACACACACACACACACACTCACACACACACACACACACACACACACACTTTGGTGAGCATTGAAAAATCCAACTATTCCAACCTTTTGACTTGTACAGTAAATATATGTATCATTTGCAGTTTTGCTCTTGATTATCAGTGTTTTATCATATCAGTCTCAAACGGTTGTAACTTTCAGCACAAACGAGTCCACGTTTATATGATTTGACTTTCATTATATTTCATCACTGCAGCTCATTAACGGTCCTGACGCGCTCTTCATTAGACGCAAATAGAGCTTTTATTGTTATTCATATTAGCAATATCAAATAAAAGCCTCGTCTGCATGTTTTACGACGGCGTTTGAGTGGATTCTGGTGTCTGTTCGCTCTGGACTTTCCCCTGGAATCAGCAAACGTGTAAAAGCCCGAGTGTTTTTCTGCAGCCTCACATAAAATAAAGCCTGACAGTTAATGTGACTCGTCTAGACGATATTTTCAGCATTAGTGCAAGTGGCTAATTAGTATTTTATTGTCCAAACCGACCGGGTCTTTTTCCCTCCTCGTATTTTCCTCCAGTCTCTTTGTTTTTCCAAATGTTGTCGTTCAGTCTGAGTGTGCGAGGCTTGAGTTCAGATATTCTCAACTTCAGCATTCACAAGTAATGAATAATGCACAATATTTTGGAAATTAAACTTTTTTCATGTTGAATATCCAGTTTCCCTCAGAAAAACAAGTGGGTTGTGAAAGCTGTTTTACATTACAAGACTTACAGTTACATTAGTATCAGTTACCAAAGACTCGTCCCTCGGTGTGTATGAAGACGTTTACACACATCATGTGGATCATGTTTCAGATATGATGATGACGATGATGATACTTTCACAATAGTTGCGTATTCTAACATTAATTTGCGTTTCTGCCCATTTTCCTGTTGGACAGCTATTGAAAGTCAATGAGAAACATACATTAATGCACACTGAAGAAGCTTGTTTCTGCCACAGAATAAAAAATATAAGAGGTAATTGCAACTTTTTATTGTACAATTCTGACATTTTTCTTGGAATTCCAAGTTTATATCTCACAATTCTAACATGTTTTTTTTTTCAGAATTTATAACTCGCAATACTGACATTTTTTTCTGAATTCTGAGTTTACATCTTACGATTTAGACTTTAAAATTCACAGTTGTGAGTTTATATCTCGCAATTTTTTAACAATTCCGAGTTTATATTTTGCAATTCTGACTTTTATCTCATAATTACACATTTATATCTCACAAATCTGACATTTTTCACAACTGTTTATATTTCGCAATGACATTTTTCACAATTCTGAGTTTATATCTCGCAACATTAGAAAAAATGTTCAAAATTCCAAGTTTACATTTCATAATTCTGACTTTTATCTCATAATTGCGAGTTTATATTTTGAGTTTATTCCGAGTTTATATTTCGCAATTCTGACATTTTTTCCACAATTGCAAGTTTATATTTTGCAATTCAGATTTTTTTCGCAATTGCGAGTTTATATTTTGCAATTCTGACTTTTTTTTCCAATTCCGAGTTTATATTTTGCAATTCTGACTTTTTTTCCAATTCCGAGTTTATATTTTGCAATTCTGACTTTTTTGCAATAGCGAGTTCATATCTTGCAATTCTGACTTTTTTGTAATTGCGAGTTCATATTTTGCAATTGCGAGTTTATATTCTGCAATTCTAACTTTTTTTTCCAATTCCGAGTTTATATTTTGCAATTCTGACTTTTTTTTCCAATTGCGAGTTTATATTTTGCAATTCTGACTTTTTTTGCAATTGTGAGTTTATATTCTGCAATTCTGACTTTTTTTTCCAATTCCGAGTTTATATTTTGCAATTCTGACTTTTTTTTCCAATTCCGAGTTTATATTTTGCAATTCTGACTTTTTTTTCCAATTCCGAGTTTATATTTTGCAATTCTGACTTTTTATTCCAATTGCGAGTTTATATTTTGCAATTCTGACTTTTTTTGCAATTGCGAGTTTATATTTTGCAATTCTGACTTTTTTTTCCAATTCCGAGTTTATATTTTGCAATTCTGACTTTTTATTCCAATTGCGAGTTTATATTTTGCAATTCTGACTTTTTTTGCAATTGCGAGTTTATATTTTGCAATTCTGACTTTTTTTTCCAATTCCGAGTTTATATTCTGCAATTCTGACTTTTTTTTCCAATTCCGAGTTTATATTTTGCAATTCTGACTTTTTATTCCAATTGCGAGTTTATATTTTGCAATTCTGACTTTTTTTGCAATTGCGAGTTTATATTTTGCAATTCTGACTTTTTTTGCAATTGCGAGTTTATATTTTGCAATTCTGACATTTTTTTCCAATTCCGAGTTTATATTTTGCAATTCTGACTTTTTTTCCAATTCCGAGTTTATATTTTGCAATTCTGACTTTTTTTCCAATCGCGAGTTTATATTTCACAATTCTGACTTTTTTCGCAATTATGAGTTTATATTTTGCAATTCTGACTTTTTTTGCAATTGCAAGTTTATATTTTGCAATTCTGACTTTTTCCACAATTGCAAGTTTATATTTTTTATATTTTATATTGTTTCCATAGAGATATTCTGTAGCATGAGGTTGAAAATAACCCAGTCCTGATGATTCCTAGCATTACAGAGAAATACTACAGTAAACTACCAGTACCGATGGTTTAAATCTGTGTGTGTGTGTGTGTCTCTTGTTCGGTGATATATTTGAACCAACGTATTTTCTCAAGGGAACAAACTGTTGATAATTACAAGAGGTATGTGCATGTTTCGCACGCTTGTAATTGGTCAGTGGTGAAGATTCTCCAGATTTTTGGGTTTGTTCAGAGTGAACACAAGCTCTACAGACCTGATGCGTGTTTCAGGACGAACCTGATTCTTTTTAATCTTGTTTCTCGTGCTCTAAACTTCATGAGCAAATGATTCCTGAATCTGTTTTCTACTCGAGCAAAACAGGAGTTATCAAAGTGGGCCGCAAGGGAGAGCAAGGAAATGTTTAAGAGAAAAACAATGAAACATAATAAATAATATTATTCTGACCCTATTGGCAGATGTTTGTTCTTATTTTAAGCACAAACTCAATTAATTTTGATTCATTTTTCAGACTTATCTTCAGTCATTTCTCTTCTCCAGTAAATGTATCAGAAACACTGAGGAAGAACGTAATTTTTTGCAGTGCAGATGCATTAAAAATTTTAGGATGGTCCCTTGCATGAGGATTGTCATATTCTGGGGGTTTGTGGATCTAAAAGACTGAAACCCCTGATCTAGAATCCAGTGCAGATGAAAGGCCCTGCAGTAAATGAGCAGAAATCAAGAGTGCTGCTCTGGTTTAAACCACCAGAAGCTTAAAATAAGTCTGGAGTTTAATGAGTGGTCTGAACGCGGCGGAGACCCTGTATTTATTCACCCCGACGCACACATCAACAACATCAAACTGACAGTAAAAACTGTTTGTAGTTTGAGATTTTCAATGCTGAAACATTCACATACTCTATGCATGTGTATGTATGGGGTTAAACACACACACCCTCGTATGACTTTCTTCTGTAAACACAAGAGCAGATGTTCAGTATAATTGTGAATATATGTGATAAATAGTTTTATAATGCAAATATCTAAACATTCTCAAATCAAGATACGTTTACTGTAAAAGCAAAATGAGTGAAGATATTAACTCTTGTTTTTTTGAAAAGCAAGCCTTTTGCTTGAAACAAGAACAATTCAAAGTTTATTTTTCCGACTCCATTGGCAGATATTTGCAAAAACTCACTTAAATTTGATGCATTTTTCAGACAACAAGTCTTAATTTCAGAAGTCTTTTCTCTTTTCCAGTAAATGTATCTTGATTTAAGAATGTTTAGATATTTGTGCTGGAAAACAAGACAAAAGTATTGAGGAAGAACATCAATTTTTTTTGCAGTACTTTCTCTTTACAAGCTGTAATTACTCGTTTAAACAATGTCAGGACAGTATGGTCTGTTCATTATAAACCACAACTTGATGTTACTTAATCCTGTTGACACACATTCACACCTTGGGTGTGGTTTTACCTTTCACTCTCTCTCTCTTGCTGACTCACGTGTGTGTGTGTGTGTGTGTGTGTGTGTGTGTGTGTGTAGATGTACAAGTCGCCGGAAGCGTCTCGCCCCGCGTTCACCTTGTGTGACTGCGCCGCTCCTCGCCGACAGATGATGCAAGATATTGTGGCGTCTCACCCAGATCTCACCACTCGGATCCGGACATGCAAATGGCCTAGAAAAGCAAGATAAAATAATTAATCACCTCACCTTTATGTGAGTATGTTTTACAAGAAAATACTTAATCCAATGTGTTATTTGCTGTTTCTTTGTAATTTTATTTTAATATAGCAAGATCTGAGCTAAAATTGTTTCAAAATAAATCCTCACAGTGCAACAAGCCCCAACAAACACTAATGTTTAATAATTGCTCCAAATCATATTTTAAAACGTATGCTGAAGAAAAAAATGACTTTGAAACTATTTTTACTCCGAAATTGCTAATAAATTTCACATGTAATTACAAAGAAATGGAAAGTAACAAATTAAAATATAGCTGCAAGCATCAATTACGGGGTCAAGCCGAATAAGAGCAGAAAATGAAATATTTGTGGACATCTGTGTTCATGAGGTTAGGATAAAGCTGTATAATTACATCAGTTAAAGCACTAATAACATGGTTTATAACTTCTGAGCAGTAGGTGGCGCTATGACCAAACTCTGCATGCACCCTCAAGTCATGCCTGTGATGACCTAACACTTCACAAAACATGGCCTCGATGAATCATACCAAGTTTCGTAATGATACGTTCATGCATTTGTAAAACAACATTTTATGACAAAATTCAAAACGGCCGATGCCCAAAATGGCCGACCAAAGAAAATTGAATATTGTTGGAATTGTTGGTAGCCATTTTTCCTAACTCGGCACCACTAGGTGGCGCTGTGACGATACTGTGCATCTACCCCCAAGTCATGCCTGTAATGACATATTCCAAGTTTGGTGTCAATACACCAAATCATTACGAAGATACCGCATCAAATCCATTTTTGTGTCAAATTAGTTGACACTCTATACGAGAACGGATTGGCCGATCAAAAATCTTTTAATAACTATTTTCCTGGAGTGTGATTTGATGCTACATTCCAAATTTCAGGAGTTTGAAAAAGTAGTTTTTTTGGAAAATTCAAAATGGAGGAAAAATTTTCCATGTTTAAAAGCTCCACTTTTAATTCATGAACTGAACTGGCCACAACACACAGGAAGTTGAATTGGGATGACAGGAAGAGGAAATCACTACACGGTAACATTAATGCACTGACTTCCATTATAAATGCATTCGCTGAAAACACTATTTCTGTTGTGTTGCTCTTTTACAAACTGTAAGATGAATTAAAATGAAGTTTTCTAGATAAAAAGTATCAAATGTGGAACTATTATTAACTGTTAATTTTGATCACAGATCTGAACTGAAATGGCTGCAACTCATGAATGAAAGAAGATTATAGTGAAAGCAGATCTAAACATCTTTTACTTTACACAAATATATTAGGGATACATGATATATCGGTATCGGCCAATATATTTTATGCTATTGGCCTGATAAGCAAATTTGGCCGATATATTAAAGCCGATAAATAATGGATTATTTCCTTCAGCTGAGACACTTCAGATACACACGGTTCACTATGATGGCTTTGAATTACTTTAAATATGATTAAAATAACTGAAAATACAGTTAAGTGCAACATACATTGTGTGCTTGGGACATGGCTTTTAATAGTGAAACTTTTGTTTTGGTAATCAGGCTCTCAAAAATTATATAAAAATTTTTGATTTAGATTTATTGGCCAATATATTGGTTATTGGCTTTCAAATATAAAGAATTATCGGTTATCGGTATCGGCCAAAATTTGAGACTTTTGTTTTTGTAATCAGGCTCTCAAAAATTATATAAAAATATTTTTATTTAGATTTATTTTCCAATATATCAGTTATCGGCTTTCAAATATAAAGAATTATCGGTTATCGGTATCGGCCAAAATTTGAGACTTTTGTTTTTGTAATCAGGCTCTCAAAAATTATATAAAAATATTTTTATTTAGATTTATTTTCCAATATATCAGTTATCGGCTTTCAAATATAAAGAATTATCGGTTATCGGTATCGGCCAAAATTTGAGACTTTTGTTTTTGTAATCAGGCTCTCAAAAATTATATAAAAATATTTTTATTTAGATTTATTTTCCAATATATCAGTTATCGGCTTTCAAATATAAAGAATTATCGGTATCGGCCAAAATTTGAGACTTTTGTTTTTGTAATCAGGCTCTCAAAAAATTACATAAAAATATTTTTATTTAGATTTATTTTCCAATATATCAGTTATCGGCTTTCAAATATAAAGAATCATCGGTTATCGGTATCGGCCAAAATTTGAGACTTTTGTTTTTGTAATCAGGCTCTCAAAAATGATATAATTTTTTTTTTATTTAGATTTATTGGCCAATATATTGGTTGTCGGCTTTCAAATATAAAGAATTATCGGTATCGGCCAAAATTTGAGACTTTTGTTTTTGTAATCAGGCTCTCAAAAATTATATAAAAATATTTTTATTTAGATTTATTTTCCAATATATCAGTTATCGGCTTTCAAATATAAAGAATTATCGGTATCGGCCAAAATTTGAGACTTTTGTTTTTGTAATCAGGCTCTCAAAAAATTACATAAAAATATTTTTTCATTTAGATTTATTTTCCAATATATCAATTATCGGCTTTCAAATATAAAGAATCATCGGTTATCGGTATCGGCCAAAATTTGAGACTTTTGTTTTTGTAATCAGGCTCTCAAAAATGATATAATTTTTTTTTTATTTAGATTTATTGGCCAATATATTGGTTGTCGGCTTTCAAATATAAAGAATTATCGGTTATCGGCCAAAATTTGAGACTTTTGTTTTTGTAATCAGGCTCTCAAAAATTATATAAAAATATTTTTATTTAGATTTATTTTCCAATATATCAGTTATCGGCTTTCAAATATAAAGAATTATCAGTTATCATTATCGACCATTTTTATATCGGTGCATCCCTACAAAATATGTTTTACAAAATAATTTGAAATTGCTAGAAAATCAAAGCCATATCCAAGTTGTGTTACAAATTCGAGTCATCAGAAAAATTGTGCCACAAACATTTTTTAAAGCACCTTTTTTATGGCAAAGCAATATCCAATTTCAACATGATTCATTATAATGATTACTAAAATATGTGATAAAGGAGGGGAAAGGCAAAAAAACAAGACTGACAGTTAACAAACAAACTTAAAACGTTGTTCTTCAAATCTCTGACCCAGAAGTAAATGAAAGGTTGTGTTCTCAGCACAAATAATCAGATAAATGTTCATGACGGAGTGTGTTGTCAGATGTGGGCATACTCATCTTCGATGACCTTCACTGATATTTACAGAGATTATCAGAGTTATTCAAGAGCTTTGGCCAACTGAATGTGTCATTATTTCATAACTGAACTGAAGAGTCTCAGCGGGACTCCAGATATTTGAGCTCAGCGGACTGTGACCTCTTTATACCGGGGCGTTACTCATGAAAATCATAACACATTTAAAGCATTTCAGCAGAAACCTTTAGATCAAAAGATTAACTTTAAGATCAAGATTAACAAACTGCACTGACTGTATAATGTTGCTTAAAAATGGTGGTTTAGAACAGAAATGAAGAGCGATCAGATCCGCCCGTGACTCTCATCTGACACATAGTGGGACAATTAAATGCTTCAATCCAAAATGCGCACAGCATCTTAGATGAGAGCGAGAAAGAGGGAAAAACCGGCAGATGTCAGCTCAGGTGGAAGCGGATCCTCTCAGTCAGCAGATGGAAGTGTGGAAAAGCATCACAGAGGGAATTCTGCTCTAAAAACAGACTGAACGGAAGAGATGGAGCGAGACATGCTCTGTCAACACAGTCTGACATAAAGATCCAGATAGAAGAACAATAGTGGATCTGCTCCAAACACAGACCACACTGAATACACTGATAAGAGAATGAAACTCTCCAACACTTTATTGAAACGAGGCCGGCGAACCTGCGGCACTGAGTCTGGCATCAGCTCGTGAAAGCGAAGGGGTTCAGGCTTGCCAGCGGAAGCCTTCCTCCACAGGCCGATCTATTCCTGGACGTCTCCTCTCAGTCCACTGGCTCCGCTTCACGGGATTCACAGGTGCTCCATATTTAGACGCACCTGATATAGAAACATCTCCAGGTGGTGCAGCTACATCTGTGGCAACAAGACGGAACAAATATTATTTTATTATAGTTTAACCAACACTAAAAACCACTTGGGAAAAAAGTCAACTCATTTTATTTAAGCTAGTTGCCAAGGCAACATTTATTTTCATTTAGTTTAAAGGCTATTAATAATTTTTTTTTATTGCCTTTGTGTGAACAGCTTGTAACGAAACTTAAAAAACGAGTCCTCCCCCGACTTCCTAGGTTGTCTATGAAAGCCTGTATAATGATTTTTATGTGAAGGACTCGGGACGGTTTTCCCGGGAAAATCAAAAGATTGTGACGGTTACGCGCGCTCCCGAGAGCCCCTCTTCCGTTCAGTCGCACATGAAACGAATGACGAAAGAGCCATTCTGACCTGTAATGTCAACGTGTCAAGCAAAGGGATTAATTTAAACTATCACATAGCCACATCTATATAGTCTCA
The DNA here is from genome assembly GCF_018812025.1 of Megalobrama amblycephala. Taxonomy (NCBI): domain Eukaryota; kingdom Metazoa; phylum Chordata; class Actinopteri; order Cypriniformes; family Xenocyprididae; genus Megalobrama; species Megalobrama amblycephala. Next base: position 39,289,820 of record NC_063061.1, read on the forward strand.
AATATGCTTTATAATCTAAAAACTATATATTAGTTTATAATATAAACTGTCATAACAGTGTAATTTTAATTACCTCATCTGTCGACAGGATGCCGGTGAATCGCAGAGCTGGTGTAAACATATCCACATCGATCAGATGCTTTCTGAACTGCCGTTTCTCACCGCTGACATTTTTGTTGCGTTTGTTTTGTTATCGCGAGGAAAGCGCGCGCAGCACATATTTACATATTCATCTAACCGTCGCTCTCAGCAGCGTCCGTGGTTCGTTAACAGTATATCGCTGCAAAGGTATTTCCAACTTCTTTTTACTTCTAAGCAAAGAAATTCGTTGTGAGAATATCGGGACCTTGAATGAATCACATTCAGTCTCTTGTGCGTTACGTGTGCACGTGACAGTGCGAGCTCGAGCAGTAAATTGCTGCTGCAGTTCACTTAACGGCCACCGGTGTCGCTAATAACAAGGATTTCTGTATTCTACACACAGGCCAAGCAAAATATAATTTTCTACTTCAGTTCTTTTGTCTTGTTTTCCAGCACAGATATCTAAACATTCCTAAATTAAGATACATTTACTGGAGAAGCAAAATGACTGAATATATCAATATAGAAATGTATCAGAATTATGTGACTAAAACGAGAAAATTATCTGCCAGTGGTGTCAGAAAAATAAACTTAATTTACAGGGAATTTTATTTATATTTCTGACCACAGATATTTTTTCTTGTTTTAATTTTGTTACATATTTCAGTAAACAAGACTTAATATTTTCAGTCCTTTTTCTCCAGTAAATGTATCTTGATTTAAGAATGTTTAGATATTTGTACTGGAAAACAAGACAGAAATACTGAGGAAGAATATCATTTATTGCAGTGTAGACATAAAAACATTAACTAATAAAAATTATAAATACACACAACACCAAAATGACTAAAACTTTAACTAAAAATTTAAATAAAAAAATAATGTTTTAATTAGTCAAAATATTACAAAAACAGATGAATATAAATATAGAATAATATAAAATATACTATTAAATATACTATTATAAAAAATATAACTAAAATAACACTGGTTTTGACTGATATAATTGATTATTAAGTGTGAAAACAAACATTTTCTTAATTTTTCAATGATTAAGGGGCCATTCACATAACGTGTCTTTTGCGCGCGCTAGTTCGTTATTTCAAATGTAGGCGCGCGGCAAGTGCACTCATAATTGGTCGCGACACACATGCGGTGCGGCACGCTCATTTTTTCCAGGCGCGCCTATACCGCGGCAAGATGAAAGCATCTCAACTTTTCAGAATGGCGCAAGTGCACCGCAGGTCATGTGACAAGAACCAACCAATCAGCTTCGGCCTTTCCATGCGTTTTTAGACGTGACATGTGAATGGCCCCTAAGACATTGATTTTCAAAATTTATATCGTTTTTTAAAACATAATTCTGAGAAATGCAGAAAGTGGACCGTACCAAGCACCAAAACACACTTGTAACCAATCTGCAGTAAGGGGCGTGTCCACTCATTAGGGGGGAGGTGCTTGTGTTGCATAGCGTGTTTGTGAATATGGGGGCGGGGCTATAAAGATAGGAGCGTGATCCATTTGGGTATTTTCAATATCAACAGTGTTTCTCAGAAATCGTTTACTGCACCTTAAGCCAATGACTAACTCACGAAATGAGGAATCAGCTCGTGCATAATACAGAGAGAACTGATAAAAAGAAAACAAACCAAAATACAAAATAAATATCATAATATCATAAATGGAATGATCCTGCAACACTGATAATTGCAAACACATTTTTATGTATTATGTATCAGGAAATCCGCTCCAAATTTCTCTCCTGGCGTGGAAATAAAGTTGTGTGCGTTTGTATCAGGGTGTAATTGGAAACACGCTGCAGGATGAGCCGTAAATTATGTTTCTTTGGCCCCATAAAGTGGATCGTTCTGGCTGCTTCCCGCTGTTGTTATCATCATACAGAGGGCCTGACCCGTAAATGACAGATATTCAAATATGTACAACCATCTTAGTCCACACTAACAAACTCAAACCTACAGATTCTGCATTAAACAAATCCTGCTGAAGAAAAAGATGCAGTGCATATAAATATGATTTGTAAATAAGCTGGTTTCAGATGTGGCTCTGGCTCGTGATATTAAAGCAGAGCCACCATGAATTACTGAATTCATCATAAGCATTGAAGATAATTAAAAGCATATAGAAACAAATCATGATGAATATTTTGGCCTTCAGTCTTATCATTTATGAAAGCACATCCTTCCAAATCATTTCAACTCAGCAGCCTCTGTTTCTCTGGATTCTCTTAATTCGTCAAACATAAACGTCACACTGGTGATTTCTGCTGGATTAAAGATCATTCATGTGTTTGTTCCTCATAATCAACTCCAAATCTCTCTGGTTTATTGATGCTTTTGATATATTTGTAGTTTGAACACATTACCACTATCAGTCCTGGCTGATCACTTGTGATCTGATGTAATACCAGGTGTAAACAAGGTTCAGGCACATAATCAAGAGATTATTGATACTCACTGCAATACAAAACGAATATAAAACGTTGAGTACAGAAAACAGATTTCTCATGCATTCTGTCACATGCAGAGAATGTCCTGCACAAAAATACTTTAACATCTCTGGGAATTAAACCGGCTCGACTCTCTCGTGTAACGCTGGGTGTGGATACACGGGGTGATTGTTTCAGATTTACAGCGCTTCGTTATTTTATTGGATAAATCATCTCACACTAGACAATTTCTGCTGTAGACGTGTGCTGAAATAAGCCATTAAACCTTCATTCTCAAAAAATGTGATGATCCAAAAACAATCAAAGAGATTCATTGCTTGCAAAATTCATCTGATTTGACCAAATCTAATGGAATTTCAACAATAATTCATGCAAACATGAGAATTCTGTCATAATTTATTCACCTGAATGTTGTTTCGAACTCGTGTCATTTCTTCTGTGGAACACAAAGCAGATGTTTAGCAGAATGTATCTATACAGACAGTGGAGTTGAACGTATCACATGGATCAACTTCATCAATTAACATCATCATAATTAACTTTGTTGTTAACATTGAGGGTCCATTTTGATCACCATTCTTGTAAAATGACAACTGGGACACCCTCATGGACTTTACACGCAACCACAAGTCCACATTCACCATTTGGAACAGGACAGGACTCAGATATGCAGTCAGGGGGCGGAGCCCTACATATGAGATCAGGAGCGGGTCATCAAATATGCAGTCAGGGGGCGGAGCCCTACATATGAGATCAGGAGCGGGTCATCAAATATGAAGTCAGGGGGCGGAGCCTCAGAAATGAGATCAGAGGCGGATCATCACATATGCAATCAGGGGGCGGAGCCTCACATATGAGATCAGGAGCGGATCATCACATATGAAGTCAGGGGGCGGAGCCTCAGAAATAAGATCAGAGGCGTATCATCACATATGCAATCAGGGGGCGGAGCCTCACATATGAGATCAGGGACGGATCATCACATATGCAATCAGGGGGCGGAGCCTCACATATGAGATCAGGGGCGGATCATCACATATGCAATAAGGGGGCGGAGCCTCAGAAATGAGATCAGGGGCGGATCATCACATATGCAATACGGGGGCGGAGCCTCACATATGCAGTCAGGGGGCGGAGCCTCACATATGAGATAAGGGGTGGCGTATCACATATGCAGTCAGGGGGTGGAGCCTCAAATGAGATCAGGTGGCGGAGCCTCACAAATGCTGTCGGGGGGCGGGGCTTCACATATGACACCAAGGGGCAGTTCATCACATATGCAATCAGGGGGCGGAGCCTCACATATGAGACCAGGGGCGGATCATCACATATGCAATCAGGGGGCGGAGCCTCACATATGAGATCAGGGACAGATCATCACATATGCAATCAGGGGGCGGAGCCTCAGAAATTAGATCAGGGGCAGATCATCACATATGCAATAAGGGGGCGGAGCCTCACATATGCAATACGGGGGCGGAGCCTCATATATGAGATCAGGGGGCAGAGCCTCACATATGCAGTCAGGGGGCGGAGCCTCACATATGAGATAAGGGGTGGCGTATCACACATGCAGTCAGGGGACAGGCTTTCACATGAGATCAGAGGGTGGAGCATCACATATGCAGTCAGGGGGTGGAGCCTCAAATGAGATCAGGTGGCAGAGCCTCACAAATGCTGTCGGGGGGCGGGGCTTCACATATGACACCAAGGGGCGGAGAATCACATATGCTGTCAGTGGGCAGGGCTTCATTTATGAGATCAAGCGCAGGGCCTTAAATATAAGGTCAGGGGTGGAGCTTCACATATGAGATCAGTTATGCTGCCATGGGGCGGAGCCTCACATAAAGTGAAGGGGTGGAGCCTCACATGTGAGATCAACAGGCAGAGTGTCACATATGCAGTTAAGGGGCGGGGCTTCACATGTGCGATAGGGCAGGGCCTCAAATATAAGGTCAGGGGGTGGAGCCTCACATATGCAATCAGTGGGTGGAGTCTCTTCTGGCAGTTTCTTGGGCACTGACAGATTCATAGCAGAGAAACGAAGCCATCGTATTTTTTCTCATTCCTTCTCTGATCAGCCTCATCGGTCAAAGTTTTGCTGATCTGTTTGCGTTTGAATCCCTCTCTCCGTCTCAGTGCCGCATTCGCTCACTGTAACATGATGAATTACAGATGGCCTCTTCTAATGGAAAATGAACTTGTCAGCCATGGGATTCTCATTTATCACACTGGTGTCATGCTCTCTTTCTTCCAGTCTCTTATTTCAGTTTAATGGTCTTTTCTCACCATCCACTCTTCATATGCGCTCGGATTCAGTGTTTATAAAAGCAATGAGCTGTTTGCTTCAGGCCCAAGTACTTTTCATATTTTTTGTATTTTCATCCTCATATTGAGTCATGTAGCTATGCCATCAAAACAAACACAAACAGGCCGCGTGTGTGATCAGAACTGAGCAGTGACAGCGTCCATATGCACAGAAACGACACTCATAAAGTTTCTGTTTAGCTTTATGTCGTCCTCTATAAATGATAAAAGTTTTATTATAAACAAAGCCACAAATGCGGTCTCTTCCTCAGTAAATGAAAACAGACAAACAATTTACCAACAGACGTCTCAGAGAAGCAAAATGACACTGTGACTTCAAAAGACTCGGAATGCAAGAACTATTAGCGAATCATCTTGATTAATAATTCTGCTTTAATTTGACTGTCGGTGTGAGTCTAATCCAGCTTCTTCTGACCTCTGAAATGGGAAAAGATCATCTGACATGCGAAAAGATCAACCAGAGTTCACTTTCTATGTGACAAAATCAATGTTACCACAATAATACAACAAATAACGCTTACAAAACACATGAAAGACTGTTTCTGTGACACTTTAATAAGACAACGGCCAAGAAATGAGTGAAAAACGATAATTGGCTTCGCGGTCAGAATTTCCATCCACCCAAAAATGAACTAAAGACAAAACTGAAAATACAGTTAAATATACAGTTTTGCTTGTTTTTGTCAAACAAACTCTGAATATCGTTCTTGATTTGATGTCCTGAACTTGAGCCAACGTTCTCTGGAAAACGTCACAGTTAGAGAGAAGTTCATCTGAAGTTTGTGTTTGAATATTAGAATCACAAACTCATCTGCATCCGTTATCGTGAGAGTGTACACTGAATAAAATAATGTGCTTACACTGTATTTCTGTCTAAACATTCTTAACTCAAGATACACACACACTCGTTCACACACACACACTCACTTACACACTCACAAACACAAACACACTTGCACACATACACAGACACAGACACATACACTCAAACACACATGCACACACACACAAATGTGCACACACACAAACAAACACACTCACACAAATGTGCATGCACATACACACTCAAACACACATTCACACACAAAAACGCGCACACACGCACATGCGGACACAAACACACTCACCCACACAAATGCACACATACACACTCACACACATTCATGCATACACACTTACAAACACAAACTCATACACACTCATGCATACACACACACACACACACACACACTCATGCATACACACTTACACACACAAACTCACACACTCATGCATACACACACACACACACACACAAACTCACACACACACACACACTCATGCATACACACTTACACAAACTCACACACTCATGCATACACACTTACACACACACAAACTCTCACACACACTCATGCATACACACACACACACACACAAACTCACACACACACACTCATGCATACACACTTACACAAACTCACACACTCATGCATACACACTTACACACACAAACTCACACACTCATGCATACACACTTACACACACAAACACACACACTCATGCATACACACAAACTCACACACACACACACAGACACACACACACACTCATGCATACACACTTACACACACAAACTCACACACTCATGGATACACACTTACACACACACAAACTCACACACTCATGCATACACACTTACACACACACAAACTCTCTCACACACACACACACACACTCATACATACACACTTACACACACACACACACACACACACACACACACTCACACACACACACACGTGCAGCTCAGAGCAGGTTTGTAGGGGGCGCTGCTGTGGCTGTGTTCAGCAGCTAATGGACTGTGTTCAGTGTTTAGAGCTGAAATACTGTAATTGTATAGTGTGTTTGCATATGCCTTGGCAACAGCCAAAAAAACACTGGAAAGCACTGAAATCATGTGCGTGTCAGAGCTGCAGTCATGGCAACAGCCTTTGACGTGCACTTTTTTCTCTTTCTCCATCTTTAGAGGATATTCACAGGAGGATGAAGCACTTTTCAGTTTGGTACCGGAAAGAAACCACTTTGGTACCACTTTATTTCAGTAGTCCACTTTAGACATTCTACTAACTAGAAACAACTACATGTCAACAGTATTAGTATATAATATCTGATAACACTTTATCCTGATGCTCCTCCAACAGACATCCTACTGACTATAAGTAACTTTGCAACTACATGTCAACTTACTCTACTAACCCGAACCCCAACATACTAACACTCTACTGAGAAATAACCTCATGCAAACTTAGTAGATCTTTACTGACGACACAACACCACCCCGATGACATCATCATCATCATCATCACCCTGGTTTAGTATGTTCAGCATGTTCTGATTTCCTGCAGGGACAATAGTGAAATGCACAACTCAGATATTCCGTGTGTTTTATGATCCATGTGTGCAGACTCAAACGCCTCTCTCAGCATGTTCTTAAAAATCCATCAGCCGGCGTCAAACGCAGAGGCTGCCTGGAGACGCAAGTCATATTTACATTCTGAGTCCAGGAAACGACTGAAAGAAACGAGTGAAGGAAATAAAGCGAGGAACAGAGAGTGACAGACGCGGCTGCTGCCAGCATTCTTTGCTCTGGTTTGCATTGACGTCAGATTGATTCAGGATGACTGAAGACGTTTTGATTGAGCTCATGTTTGGTTGTTGAAAAGCTCATTAATTTAGATGCCAGCAATTCTTGGTTTTTTAAATCTGGTTTCAGTGACATTATAGAGGCACATAACAGCAGAGTAATGAAGAACAACAAATGTTGGTGTTTCACTAAGGCCAGAAACATACTTGCAGTCTTCTGTCCTACAAGAGCTGCACGATTAATCGTTAAAAGATCGCCATCTTGATTCAAACACCCATGAGATCTCTTTCCTAAATGACAGTGATTCGGTTCAGTCTATTAAACCTTTGACAAGTCCGATCACAGCGAACGTTCAGATCAGTGTTCTGATCCAGAGAGCCGTTGTCACGTACAGGTATGAAACAGCTTCACAAACAGTCTTTTCAAACACACAGTATCATTATTTAGGATTCATATGATCACAGAAGTACTGGGATAAACGTTTATAGTTCAGATATAAACACTGATTGCTTACGGTAGCGATTAAAATCACCATTTGAAAGAAACTTGATGCTTCAAATAAAGATTGTATCAATCACATCGTTACACCAGTAGGTGGCAACAAGTGTATGTATTTGTCAATGAATAATTGATTCAAGAGATTCATTCAAAAATGCTGATTCATCCAGTAATGAAATAAGTATTTATAAATCATTGAATCATTGATTCAAGAGATTCATTCAAAACCGCTGAATCATCCAGTAATGAAACAAGTGAAGTCTTTATGAGTAAGTCATTGAATCATTGATTCAAGAGATTTGTTCAAAAACACTCATTCATCCAGTAATGAAACAAGTATTTATAAATCATTGAATCATTGATTCGAGATTCATTCAAAAAGGCTGATTCATCCAGTAATGAAACAAGTGAAGTCTTTATGAGTGAGTCATTGAATCATTGATTCAAGAGATTCATTCAAAAACGCTGATTCATGCAGTAATGAAACAAGTGAAGTCTTTATGAGTGAGTCATTGAATCATTGATTCAAGAGATTTGTTCAAAAACACTCATTCATCCAGTAATGAAACAAGTATTTATAAATCATTGAATCATTGATTCAAGAGATTCATTCAAAAACGCTGATTCATCCAGTAATGAAACAAGTATTTATAAATCATTGAATCATTGATTCAAGAGATTCATTCAAAAACGCTGATTCATCCAGTAATGAAACAAGTATTTATTAGAGATTCATTCAAAAAGGCTGATTCATCCAGCAAGGAAACAAGTGAAGTATTTATGAGTGAGTCATTGAATCATTGATTCAAGAGATTTGTTCAAAAACACTCATTCATCCAGTAATGAAACAAGTATTTACAAATCATTGAATCATTGATTCAAGAGATTCATTCAAAAACACTCATTCATCCAGTAATGAAACAAGTATTTATTAGAGATTCATTCAAAAAGGCTGATTCATCCAGCAAGGAAACAAGTGAAGTATTTATGAGTGAGTCATTGAATCATTGATTCAAGAGATTTGTTCAAAAACACTCATTCATCCAGTAATGAAACAAGTATTTATAAATCATTGAATCATTGATTCAAGAGATTCATTCAAAAACACTCATTCATCCAGTAATGAAACAAGTATTTATTAGAGATTCATTCAAAAAGGCTGATTCATCCAGCAAGGAAACAAGTGAAGTATTTATGAGTGAGTCATTGAATCATTGATTCAAGAGATTTGTTCAAAAACACTCATTCATCCAGTAATGAAACAAGTATTTATAAATCATTGAATCATTGATTCAAGAGATTCATTCAAAAACACTCATTCATCCAGTAATGAAACAAGTATTTATTAGAGATTCATTCAAAAAGGCTGATTCATCCAGCAAGGAAACAAGTGAAGTATTTATGAGTGAGTCATTGAATCATTGATTCAAGAGATTTGTTCAAAAACACT
>NC_063061.1:39300673-39360673 GCF_018812025.1 Megalobrama amblycephala
TGAAACAAGTATTTATTAGAGATTCATTCAAAAACGCTGATTCATCCAGCAAGGAAACAAGTGAAGTATTTATGAGTGAGTCATTGAATCATTGATTCAAGAGATTTGTTCAAAAACACTGATTCATCCAGTAATGAAACAAGTATTTATAAATCATTGAATCATTGATTTAAGAGATTCATTCAAAAACACTCATTCATCCAGTAATGAAACAAGTATTTATAAATCATTGAATCATTGATTTAAGAGATTCATTCAAAAACGCTGATTCATCCAGCAAGGAAACAAGTGAAGTATTTATCAGTGAATCATCGAATCACTGATTCAAGAGATTCATTCAAAAATTCATCCAGTAATGAAACAAGTGAAGTCTTTATGAGTGATTCATTGAATCATTTACTCAAATTAAAAAAAAAAAATAATTCATTCCAATTAATTAAACATTGTTAAATAGACTACAGCAAATAATATTTTGTCAGAACCTCTAGTAAATTGTGTTATTTTATTTAGTTGTCTGTTCAGAATTGTGGGTAAATTATGATATATTTGAAACAAAAAAAATTGTGATTCTCAATTTATCCAGAATCGTGCAGCTCTATGTCCTACATACACAATCGGTCAAAAGTTCAGAATAATTATGATTTTTTTAATGATCTTTTCTTATTACTGTGGTGGTAACACACCTTCACCTGTCTGTGTCATTAAACCAGGAGTGTTATTGTTCAGGTAGCAGCATTAAATTAATTATATGTCTAACTGAATAACCAACTTTGATTCATTTCTTTCTCTGAGGATTGTTTTGGGATTTGCCTCATGCGATGTTGCCTTAGAATTCTGCCAAACTAAGGTTGAATCTTATTTTAATAGCGTAAACAATCCTCATGTCTCAGTAGGCCGTGCTGTGGAATGAACGGAGCTCGGATCTCTCGCTCAGAGTTATGAAAACGCTGCCCTCTTTATTTTCCTCCCTCGACTCACAGCTGCTCTGAAGAGGAGAGCCGCAGGGTCACGACTCTGTCAGAAAGAGAATAAACACTGTGATTGGAGGCTGTGCTGCTATCAGCTGTGATTAGAGCACGACACCTTCAGCTGGTGAAGCCCAGGTGGTGTGTGTGTTCAGCAAATGTGATTTGCTCTCGTTGTTTGGACACATGTCTTATATTTCAGCTGAGGATATTTCCCAAGATTCCCCCAAGAGGGAAACAGAGGTATTTAAAGCACTCGAGCTCAAGTAACTGTAATGACAGTGAGGCTGTTATTATGCCTTAGTTATGATTTATAACACTGACGACCGACAGGCTTCCAAATCCATCCAGATTTCACCTTCATTCTAAAACAATAACTAAAGGACACACTGAAAGCTTAAACCTCAGAGAGAAAAAATATTTCACATTCATACAGGAATACAAATATTAGAGCTAAATGGCAAAATTAAAGCAACAATTCATCCAAAAATGTTAATAGGTGTGTTATAAACCTGAATGACTTCAATTTGAGTCATTAATTCATTATACAAGATGCTGCGCAGAATGTATGAGGAAAAGGTAAATATTATAAAGTCATATTAGATTAAAAAAGTCAAAATTGACTTAAAAAGTCATTATTGTGACAGTCATAATTTCGATCATTTTATTGTATGACATACCAAAAGTCATAATTTTGATATGAAAAGATGAAGTTGACATACTAAGTATGAAAAGTCCAAATTATAACTTAATTATGAGATTTAAAAGTTGAAATTATACAATAAAATAATCTAAACTGTTTTTTTACGTCATAATTTCGATTTATGTTATAATCAGTGGTGCTTATTAAAGGCAACGCATCACTATTGTTCACCTGCATGCTTATTCTTCTGGACAAAACTTTGACGCTACTCCTCTAATTGTGTTAGCATCATGCTAGCTACATGCTAATTGACAAAATTATGAAATAAAAAATCATCTGGCTAAAAACATGCTTACAACATGCTAATCATGTTCGCATTTTATTATAAACATGCTATGTGCATGCTAATCGTGTTAGCATCTTGCTAAAAACATGCTAACAACATGCTAATCGTGTTAACGTCTTGGAAAAACATGTTAGCAACATGTTAATTGTGTTAGCATAATGCTAGCAAAATGCTAATCATGTTAGCATTATGTTAACAAGATGTTAATCGTGTTAGCATCTTGTTATAAACATGAAAACAATTTGCTAATCGTGTTAGCATTATGCTAACAGCATGTTAGCATTATTAAAACAACATGTTAATTGTGTTAACGTCATGCTAGCTACATGTTAATCTTGTTAACATCTTGGTAGAAACTTGTTAGCAACGTTAATTGTGTTAACATCATGCAAGATGTTAATCGTGTTAGCATCTTGTTATAAACATGAAAACAATTTGCTAATAATGCTAGCATAATGCTAACAGCATGTTAATCATGTTAACATTATTAAAACAACATGTTAATTGTGTTAGCATCAAGATAGCTACATGTTAATCGTGTTAACATTTTGGTAGAAACTTGTTAGCATCATGTTAATTGTGTTAACATCATGTTAGCAAGATGTTAATCGTGTTAACATCTTGTTAAAAACATAACATGCTAATCATAATGCTATCAACAAATAAATTGTGTTAGCATTATGCTAGCTACATGTTAATCATGTTACCTTTTTTGCTAAAAACATGTTAACAACATGCTAATCATGTTAGCATCATGTTATAAACATGAAAACAACTTGCTAATCATGTTAGCATTATTAAAACAAAATGCTAATTGTGTTAGCACCATGCTAGCTACATGCTAATCGTGTTAACATCTTAGTAGAAACTTGTTAGCAAGATGTTAATCGTGTTAGCATCTTGTTAAATACATAACAACATGCTCATCATGTTAGCATAATGTTAACAACATACAAATTGTGTTAGCATAATGCTAGCTACATGTTAATCATGTTAGCATCTTGTTAAAAACATGCTAACAACATGCTAATCGTGTTAACATCTTGGTAAAAACATGCCAGCAACATGTTAATCACGTTACCAAAAAATGTTAATCGTGTTAGCATCTTGTTAAAAAAATGTTAGCAACAGGTTTATCATGTTAGCATTATGCTAACAACATGCTAATTGTGTTAACACCATACTAATAACTTGTTAATCATGTTAGCATCTTGTTAAAAACATGCTAGAAACATGCTAATCGTGTTAACATAATGCTAACAACATGTTAATCATGTTAGCATCTTGCCAAAAAAATGCTAGTAAATGTAGGGGGAAGTGTAGTTGCACACGGCAAGCACCACTCACATTTTCTCTTCAGGAAATTTTATTTTTTAATTTTATTTAATTTTATTATTTAATTTTATTTATTATTATTATTATTTTTCTATACTCTGTTCAGCACTTTGGTCAGCTTTGCTGTGTTTAAATGTGCTATATAAATAAAATTTACTGACTAGGAAATGTACATATCTAGTTACAGAAGACTGATTTATTTTCTTATGTGGTGGAAATGGACTTCCAAACAAATCTCATTCACCCATGTGCATTTTCAAACTTGGCGCATCCTGACACTCACTCCATGCATTTCATGGAAAACAACATTTCGTTAAACATCGAAGGAAAGTCATGCAGGTTCAGAATGACGTGAGGGTGAATGAACGCTGAGAGGATTGTCATGTTTCTGGCGATCGACCCCTGTGAAAACACATGCATCAGGAGCGATTCTGCAGCAGTTCTCTGGATCTCCTGACGTCAGCGCTGAGGCCCGGAGCTCTGCGCTGTGTTTGGTAAACATTTCTTTAGAAACCACAGCGATCAGAATGTGGCCACAGAAACTGCCAAAATTAATACGAGGTTAATGACTCGGTTTGGCAGCAGCCGGCGAGCGATTGATCGAAAGTGGAGTTCTCTGGTGTGCTTTAACATTTAATGCAAACCATTCCTGTGGACCGACTGAAATCATTCAGACAATCTTTCTTCGTGGTTTCATGTAAACTGATGCTCACAGATAAAGCAGCAACTTTAACTTTGAATAATAACTTCATCTTTTTGTTTAGAGTGCATCATAAAGCAGGCTGAACTGAGTCGAATGTTCTTGCGTATCTGCTTTTAGGAAGGAAAAGTGACGTCTGCAGCGAGAGTTCATCATCACGACGGCTCCACCTCGAACATCTGGAGCTGATCTACAGGGAGCACTTACATTATGTTATAACTTCGCCTGACAGCGTGAAGAAAGAGATTTTAGTCCCTAAACACACAAAAACAGGATTATTCACAACACACGGGGAGAGAATTATCTGTCCAAGCACAAACACAATCCTTCAAATCACACTCATTAGTGGAGTTTGTCGAGCATCACCGTTAGTGTTGCTGCTAGTTAGTGTTGGTGATGCGTTTAAACCTCTAGCAGGGGCGTCAGCTGGGTGTGGTCAGGTCAGTGCAAAGTAATATATTTTTATTGCAGGATTAAGAGAATTACATTACTACATGTAACATATAATTTGTAATTATTTAATAAAAGAGAGAAGCAAGGAAATTAAAGCGATCTGGTTGTTATATTCGTGTCACGCAAGTTTAACAGCGCTGCAAATGTTTCTATTTACAATATGCTTTTGCAGCGTTGAGTACTGTCGCCAATCACAGCCATTTCTGTTGAAAATAAAGTGAGTTACGCTGTACTGACAGCTTCAGTGATTATAAGGCAATATACTCGCTGCTGTCTGTGTAATGTCATTCACTATTTGAAAGTTTGCATTTTTTGAGAATTTGTGACCTTTCCTACAAATATATATGCACACTTCTTTACAAAAGGTGACAAAAAATAGACAAAAATAGATTTTTAGTGATTTGATAATCTCTAAAAATACATTCAAAAGCAAAACGCGTGAAAAAAATATATTAAGGTGCTCCTCTGCTGCCATCTAATGGTTATAGTGGTAATTTCATGTCTTTTTTAAATTTTAAAATAAGTGTTTGATTTTTTGGAGCCACGCACAAAAAAAAGTAAAATGTTCCCTCGATTTACTATTCCATTCCCTCGATTTGCTAAATTGTGCGCATGATTTACTATTTCATTCCCTCGATTTATACATCATGTGCATGATTTACTAATTCGTTCCCTCGATTTGATAAATCGTACGGAGCCCCGCACATGACACGGAAAAAAAAATTATTAAAAGAAAAAAAAATTAAATCGTGCGCACAATTTATTAATTTGTTCCCTCGATTTACTAAAACGTGCGCACGATTTAATTTTTTTTCTTGCATGTCATGTGCGGGGCTCCGTAAAATTGTACTAATTTGTTTCCTCGATTTATACATCATGCGGAAAATTTACTATTTCGTTCCCTCAATTTATAAACCGTGCGCACTATTTATTAATTCATTCCCTCGATTTGATTTGATTTTTTTGGAGCCCCACACATGACATGCAAGAATAAAAAGTAAATTGTTCACTCGATTTACTATTTCATTCTCTTGATTTGATAAATCGTACTAATTCGTTCTCTCGATTTATAAATCGTGCACGTGATTTAACGTACTATTTTTTGCATGTCACGTGCGGGGCGCCATAGTTTTTCACTAAATGTTAGTTTAACTACATTGTGAAACTTTTAGTTTTACAAATGGGGACAATCTTTGAAAGATAAACAAAAAAGTTTTTTGGCCATCACATTAAAAATTACATTTAAATTTAAACTTTTGAGCTTTGAAGTGCTGGAAAAGGTTGTGTTAAGTCAGGGGTGTCCAAACCCGGTCCTTGAGGGTCTCTGTCCTGCAGACTTTATCTCCAACACCAATTAAACACACCTGAACCAGCTAATCAAGATCTAACTAGGCATACAGAAACTTCCAGGGAGGTGTTTTGGAGCTGGTAGGAGCTAAACCCTCCAGGGCCGAGTTTGAACATCCCTGTGTTCAGTATTTGAAAGTCCTTGAAAAGTCCTTCATTCTTAAAGGTGGTCTATAACTGTCTAATTTGATGACGTCATCAGTGTTTGCCATACTTTGGCTTTTGGTGAATTGACGCCACTGGCACCAAGTATTAAAGCTGAGCACTGAATATTATTAAGTGCACTTACGCTGACTCTGTTTTCTTTTCTCTAATGTAAATATAATCAAATGCTGAACTGGCACAGATATCAGAGAGTTCTCCTCATGCACAATAGGTTATTTGTGCAATGACGCATTGCATGATATTTTGGAGACGGAGTGTCGCAGAGCACGTATTACGGCTCATTTTTTTAGGCTGTCATCATGAGTTCTGAGTCGTGTCAGCGAGCGCTCGACGTGTGTTCGTGGTTCTGTCACAGAGCGCAGAGGGCGAGCGTGACGTCTCGGAGCGGGCCGGGCTTTGAGGTTACATGTTCTGGCATCTTTCTCTCTCGCTGCACTCAATCTCTCATGTTTTTCTATTCCTCCACCCCATTCCCTCGCTCGCTGGGCCTTTTTCCAAATGTTAACACTTTGTAGGTTTCCAGCGGTACAGCTTAAACCCCAAATCTCTCGCTCTCTCTTTCTCCCTGGCGCCAGTGATTTGCGTCTTTTTACAGCAACGATGCCGGAAAGATTGGTTTAGATTCACTGGAGTCCAGTGAACGCGTGACCCTGATTACACTTCCATAAAACGCTCCTCTAAACCACTGCAATGAAGAGGGAAAATACCAAACATGTCAATGGATTTCATCTGATCTTTGCTTTCTTTGTATTATTATGTTCTTATTTCTCACTCGTACTAAAATGACCTCTGAAATCGTGGGTTCCAGTAAATCAGTCAGATTTTGTTGTTCCGCTTTGAGATATGGAGTTGTTCATTTGTCTTGCCTCATCTTCTGGAGAGCAGAAAGTCTTTTTGGTCCAGTTTGATGTCAGACTTCAGTTTGTTTGGTTGGTGTGAAAGTTATTTCTTTAAAGTGCCCCAATTATGATATTTTAAAGGCTCCTAGTTTTGTTTTGGCGACTCCTACAATTGATTTACATTCATCCAAGGTCAAAAACACTTCAATTTTCTCATAATATCCACTGCAGCATCAGCTCTTTTCTCAGTGTCTGAAATGGTTCGATCAAAGATTCTGTCTCTCTAAACCCCGCCTTTCTGAGAGCTGCTCTGCTCTGATTGGTCAGACAGCCCAGTCTGTTGTGACTGTTTGGAAACCAAACGCTCATACTTGATTCACAGTGATACGAACAGTAACGATGCCGTCGGTTTTATGGTATCAGTCTCATCAAAGTGGATTTGCTTTGGCAGCAGAAAACAACGGAAACTTAATCAGTCAAATGAGCTTACAAAAAATCTGACATTTGTTCTTGATTCAGTTTGATTCATTCAGACAGTTGACTCTCACACTGAATCATTTGCAGTGGTTTCTCACTTCAGTCGCAGTGAAAATCCCCCCCCCCCCATTCTCCATAAAACTATAATGTACTGCAAAACTAAAATTAATAGATAACTAACAAACTAAACTTAATCTAACTAAAGAACTGACCAACAAAACAAAAACCAAACTAAATTGGTGTGACCAATTGAAAATGCAATTGAGTTGTTGTATTCTTCATTTGCAAGTCACTTTGGATGAAAGCATTTGCCAAATGACTAAATGTAATGTAAAATGTAAAACTAAGTCCTGGCGTTCTGTGTGTGTACAGTTCAGTTGGGAAATTCAAAGGGACAAATATGAAAACTCTCCATTCCTGAAACCTTATCCAGCTACAGATGCTGCTAGAGCTTGTGTTGATGATGCAAACTCGCTCCGTTCAGAGCCAAATCATACTGTAATAAATAACACAAAGTGAAAAGACCTGTGAGGAAAAGACGAGCCAAACATTCTTACAGAGGGAGAACAGCTCGTCCTCAGCGAACAGCGAGTGTGTGCGGTGGTTTCTGGCTGTTCTGTCAGTGTAATCTGCTGTTCTCCTGGGAAACTCATGGCTGATGCTGCTGATGGCCAACCGAAGAGGGAAATTCCATCTCTTTCTCTCTTGCATTCCTCACAAAATATCACTTCAGCCATGTTTCATCACTGACTGCAATCCCAACGCATGAATCTGTCCAGGGAGCCCATTACAAACCGAGCGTGGGGCCAAAAACAGCGGCGCTCATCGCGGGTCAGATTGTTTGAATTAGTGAGATTGCGTCTGCTTTCGTCTTCGAGCGCTGAGGATGCAGCTGCCGCGGCGGACGCCAAAGTGACGTCACGCCAGCATGCCTGCAGTGGTCTCCTGATGACATCACCGGGTGACATCATCTCAGACGGGCGTGGCCTGGTGGAAGGGGTGTGGGCCGCTGTTGCAGAAAGCAACACTGCAAGCAACTCTGAAAGAGAGAAGAACAGTTACACCTTATATAAAGCGAGCCGAGGATCGGTCAAGATTTCTCGTTTTCTTGGACTTGCCTTTGACGTCGGGGCTCAGGACAGTCGCTGGTGAAGAGTTTGTGCAATCAGAAGTGTCATGACATCATCTTCCAGAGTCCTTAGTAATATTATTGATCTAAATGCACTGACACTATCCGAGAGGTATAAGACTCGTCCATAGACAGCAATATAATCAACACTTTCAAGGTCCAGAAAGGTACTAAAGACATCGTTAAAACAGTCATGTGACTGCAGTGGTTCAACCTTAATGTTATGAAGAGATGAGAATACTTTTTGTGCGCAAAAACAAAATAAAAATAACCACTTTATTCAACAATCTCTTCTCTTCTGTGTCATTCTCATACGTTGTTTATGTCCAGCGCTTCCAGGTTCTCCTGTCAGAACACCGACTCATTATTGGCCGGCTCCTGCGTCAGCATCACACGCATCCGTCGTGCTGATCACGTGATCAGCTTTGGCCAATCCTGAGCCGGCATTCGGACGTAAACACGGAAGCTTCGCTGTGTTACTGCATCACATGCGTAAGCATATGACAGGGAAGAGAAGAAATTGTTGAAGAAAGTCGTTATTTTTGTTTTGTTTTCGCGCACAAAAAAAAGTATTTTCGTCTCTTCATAACATTAAGGTTGAACCACTGCAGTCACATGACTGTTTTAATGATGTCTTTAGTACCTTTCTGGACCTTGAAAGGTACAATGATGTTGCTGCCTATGTGAGCTTCAGAAACCCTTGGATTTCATCAAAAATATCTTAAATTTGTGTTCTGAAGATGAATGAAGGTCTTACGGGTGTGGAACGACATGAGGGTGAGTAATTAATGACAGAAATTTCATTTTTGGGTGAACTAACCCTTTAAGATATTCATATAACAAAATATTCTGGGGACTATAAAAAGTTTTGTGGCTGGCAACTTTTTAAAAAATGCTGGCGGGGAAAGAGTTAACTACCCACATTACCTGCTGTACAGCCGAAACAAACTTGCATAATTTTCCTGTTATCACTGTAAAGAAACAATTTGTATTGTAAAAAGCGCTATATAAATAAAGGTGACTTGACTTGACTTAGATTATATCTGTATATCACTGTCATGTGGAGGTTACTTTGACACACTCATCTCTGGCTGATAACAGTATGCTTCATAAACTGTAACAATGAAACAAGCATTTTCTGTAAAGCTGCTTTAAAACAATGTGAAAAGTGCAATACAAATAAACTTGAATTGAAACTGGTTTCAGTTAATGAAATATGTTATGGACATTTTTGAACTGTAAACTATGCTCATGTGTGATTTGTGCTGGAACTGTAACATTACAGCAGATCTTGAACCGCAGGTATGTCAGAGGCCTAATGACTTCCTGTGCAGAGATTTATTGTTCTGGACTTTGTTCAGGCTCTATATAAAGTGGTGCGGCTCCAAACTCCCACACAACAGCCGGACAGGTTTAACACGGGTCCGTTCAGGTGTATTGATGTGTTGCTTACCTGTCACCACGGCAACCACGCGGCACACAATGACGGCACTTCTGTTAATGCGCTGCTCAAAGCCTAATTATACAATGATTAACAGTCAAGACTTACTTAAAGGTGTCATTTAAAACAAAAAGTTCATATTGGGCTGGGATACAAGTAAACCATTTAAAATGCTTTTAAAACATACTCTGATTGTTTAGTACAATATCCATTCAGAGTCTATAAACCTGAAGAGAAGCTCAAACGGACGTGAAGCATTAGGATTTCTTCACAGAAACACTGTTGATGGCGGTTCAGAGAAATTGAGGCATGAATTATTATTGTCTGTAATTGTTATTGCATCATTCAATTGCACTCCCACATGACACAACTGGAAATGTGAAAGAGGCACTGCAAACAAATGATCTAATCAACATGGTTTAGTTCCGTGAAAACCATCAGACTGATGAGTAAAGCACACAAGAGTTACAGAAGTGAATCAGACGCAGCAGTTTCACTCCTGAATCACATCTACTGACCAGAAGAGCTCAGACTATTTTCGCTTGAATCAGTGAGCATGTAAAAATCTTAAACAAATCTTTTGCACATAAAAACACTTTTCTTAAAAAATGTAAATTTCAAAATGATACATAAACAAACCTTCGGAATATAGATATGAATAAAACAGTAAAGTTTGGAGTGTGTAAAGCTGCTGAAGTGGAGAGATATGCCTTTAGAGATATGTGTTGAGATGAAAATCTAGATACAAATAGATAAAGAACAATAAAATAAACTCTTAAATGTGCACTTTGGATGTTTTCTATCCACTAGTCTGAAGTTATGGAAGCCAAATAGAGCTCAAAACAGAGCAGTGCATGAAAAACACTGGTTTTAACTGTTTACGAAATGGATAAATATTCTTTTAATTTAGTTTTGTGGCTTATTGATTTGATAGATGATACCAAATATTAATTGAAATTGAAACTAAAGCTATGAATCACAGTAAAAGATGACCTTGATTTTACCTGCATCATCATGTGACCATATAAACTCCCAGTAGAGAAACTGCTGACACACACACACACACACACACTGGGACGTATTTGTGAACGCGTCGTCTTCTGTAACACACACATGGAGTTGGAACTGCTAGTTTTTTTAAGTACTGTGAACCATAATCTTTTTCCAATCTTGATACATCTGAAAAGAAAAGAAGAGCAGGAACTAATTCCTCTGATGAAGGTTGATATTAACACTCAGGGGTCCAATGAGGGGCGCTCGGGTCTGATGCGTGTGTTAAAACCGTTTTATAACTGCTGGGGGGAGTCAGATGGAGGCATATGGTTCCACACAAACCCCTGAGCTGCTTTTATAGGGCTGTAATTGACATTTATGAGCCTGATTTGGTGGTTTCGAACGGTGAAAGACTGAACTGAGAAACATGCTGCTGGAATGTAGGATTAAGAGAGAAGTGGAGGGTTTGAAAATCAAAGTGTGATCTACAGAAACACATACGGACAAGTACAGATGGCAGCTCAGATAAAGAGTGCTGAACACGTCATCATGTGATGAAATCACATCGTTAGTGTTCAGTATTCAGTAAATTGGTTGCCACATAAATGACTTAATATCAGAATGATGCCAAGAGACATTAGTGCGCAATCTGCATGACATCCACAGTTTGTGTTGCATCTCAAATGATACTTGAAATCTGATCAGATCGTTTAGATTGAGTTGAATTTCCTGAAATTTAAAGGGGCTATATGTAAGAATTTTCATGTATTAATCGCTTTTTGTATTGCCATTGTGTGAACAGCTTGTAACGAAACTTAAAAAATGAGACCTTCCCCGACTTCCAATGAAAGCCAGTATACACAAATCCACATGACCCGCTTGTTTGAAAGCCATTTTCTTCATCAGCGATCAAATACACACGGCCACGTGATTTCATGTTTCAAGAGACACAGAAGAAACAAGGTCCTGTAGTCAACAAACAAACAAACGCTTCCTTGTTTAACAAAAAGACGAACGTTTCCCAGAAAACAACCAATAAAAACAGGCAAACAATGGCAGAGACGCCGGCTGCACTTGTAGGAGAAATACTTTTACTCTTTGTAGATGTGAAGAAGTGAAAGAATAGACTTGTGCTGCATTCAAAGAAGCATTTCTATAAAAGGGTCCAAATGTGCAGAATCAACCACATTTTACAAACTTTCTTGGCTAAAATTTTAGATTTTGTTATTATTCTTTCTGAAGAAAGACAAACATGAATAGTGTTGAAAGCCAAAATATCAAATCTCACAGATGAATATTTAATGAGTAATCCACTGTTTTGTAGAAGGGGGTCAAAATGACAATTTTCACCAATTTGGAGTCAATTTAAAGGACTTTAGAAAGATGGCAGCAACATTTTTTTGGTTTTACATGGAGATTGGTAAGTCTACTAGTAAAATCTGTTGACTTTAACAATCTTTGTTGCATTACGTTCCCATTCAAAAATGGGAAGAAAGCACTTCTGGGAAAAAATGAGAGAGCTTTTTCCCATTTTTGAACGGTCACCATTGGCACATAATGCAACAATGATTGCAAAAGTCAACAGATTTTACTAATAGACTTACCAATCTCTGTGTAAAACTAAAATATTAATTCTGCCTTTCTTTTAAAGTCATTTTCCCCATCCTGTAATTTGACTCAGAATCTCAGGCGAAAATTGTAATTTTGACCCCATTCTACAAAATAGTGGATTACAAGGTAAACATATTTATTCATGGCATTTAATATTTTGGCTTTCATCTTCATTTAAGTATTCCATTCACCAGAAAAAAGATCAAAATTTTAGCCAGGGACGTCTGGTTGAGTTGAAATCTGCACTTAAACTTCATTACATATCCTGATTATTTACACAAAGACAGCCCAAAGTTAAAACTGTCTCAACTCCCAGCAATAATTGAATTCAGTAGGAATGAGCCAATAACACACATTGTACAGAAGTGTGTGTGTACCGAGGGCCTCAGGTGTTCAGGAAGGTTCTGGGCCATTTGGACAGCAGCTTCTGATCAGCTGTTACAGGCGTCGGCCACATGCGCTCACAGTTATTCTAGCGAAAGACATTATAAACAGCTTCCTAAAGAGGGTGGAGGAGAAGTTGTGTGTTTGGGTGTGATTATGAGCCTCAGTGACCGGACAGATGGACAGATGCACTCACGAGACAAAGGCTTTTCCAATTTCTTGCATTGTGCTGATAAAGCATTACTTCTTGGGTACTTGCATACATTATGCTTCTGCACTAATGATAGGCCAAGATATAAAATTTTTTTTTTTTTAATTTATCCGATAAGAAACCCTCAGGTGACTTTGCCTCAGCACAATCAGAGGCTGTGATTGGATAACTGCACTAACCAGCGGACCAATCACATCACAGCATCTCAAATGTTGGTTTGGTTTGGAGTCAAAGTCTGTCATCAGAATGATTTGGTTTAATTCCCTCCAGAAGCGTCTCGCACGATTGTGTTCCCAAACACCAGCATCTGAACGCAAGATCACATGACAGCGTTTATTGTGTTTCGTCTGACTCTCTGAGACCAAATAATTTATGATGGC
Organism: Megalobrama amblycephala; assembly: GCF_018812025.1. NCBI lineage: Eukaryota > Metazoa > Chordata > Actinopteri > Cypriniformes > Xenocyprididae > Megalobrama > Megalobrama amblycephala. Next base: position 39,314,093 of record NC_063061.1, read on the forward strand.
TTACATTTTTATTACTGATATTTTGCACCAGGAAGTGACGATTTTGTTCTCTCAAACACATGGGATGGAAACGCTGCTTTATTTGCAAATGTTTTATGCCATATTCCAATTTTGTGCACAAGTTAAATTCCCAACCTTAGATGGAAACGCAGCTAGTAAGGCTTGGGTTTGGAGCAGATGACGGAGCAGTGAAGTCGTATCACTGTTGTGCAGCATTAGGGCAGGTCTGCATGTTGACAGCTCTTTCCTGTATAAAGTCCTGGAGAAATACATGATCAGCTAAACTCACTGTTACACTCACCCTGTCTGGCTCAATCTTTTGGAAACTGGAACTGTTTTCAACTTTGATAATAATCAGAAATGTTTCTTAAGCAGCAAATCAGCATATTAGACTGATTCCTGTCATGTTCTATGTACTTTTTAGTAAACAAGATTCTTGCCGAAGCTTCTGGAACTGCAGGAGATCAGTATTAAAAAGACAGAAGGAACTCCACCTCAGAGACCTTCGCAGAAAAGGCCAGGAGTTCGAGCGAAACGGCGTATTCAGGGCTCATATCTACCCGTCATTCTTTGGTTCGTGTACCGAGCCAGTTTCCTTCCTCCTGAAATCAGATCAGAGCCGCTCCGTCTCCACACCCAGCCTCCGGAGACCAGAGCGCTCCGTCCTGAACGCCTGTGACAGCCGCTCTTACATAACGCTTCGGCTGGAGCCGCTCCGGATGGACTCACCCATGCCAGTGCGTCCGGAGAAAGATAATGACATCATCAGCCTGAGCCACTTAATTCAGTCCGCTATAAAACATTCCTCACACAGAAGAAGAATGCTGTGTCTGAACAACATAGCTGAGATTCCCTGTCTGTTACTGCATTTATTCTGCTCTCCGTGTGTTTTACTGTATTATGAAATTGTTCCAACAGAGATCACACTCCATCACAACCTTACAAGCTTTGAATCAAAGTAAAAAGCGACAAACTACTCATTCCATGATGCGCTGCGAACAACTAATGATTACAAATTCTTCAAATACATACGTTATTTGAAAGTGTACGGAGACATCGTTCCCATGTCTTTAATCATTCCCACTTCCAAGTCAGCGCATTTTACAATACAGATCGTTTCAAAGCAGCTTCACAGTAATAAACAGGAAAATAACAGATGAAACCTTCATCAAATATGAGACTAATTCAGATAAAGACACTAGAGTCATTATTCACATCAGTTCATAGTACACTCTAAAAAATGCTGGATTAAAAACAACCCAAAATGGGTTAAAAATGGACAAACCTGGTAAATTGGGTTGTTTTGATGCAGTAATTAGCGATTGGTTTTTTTGACCCAGCAATTAGGTTGTTTTAACCCAGCGATTGTTTTTTTTTTGACCCAGTGATTGGGTTGTTTTAACCCAGCGATTAGCGATTGGGGTTTTTTGACCCAGAAATTGGGTTGTTTTGACCCAGCGATTAATGATTGGGTTGTTTTGACGCAGCGATTAGGTTGTTTTAACCCCGATTAGTGATTGGGTTGTTTTAGCGATTGTTTTTTTTAACCCAGCGATTTTTGACCCAGTGATTGGGTTGTTTTAACCCAGCGATTGGGTTGTTTTAGCGATTAGCGATTGGGGTTTTTTGACCCAGAAATTAGGTTGTTTTGACCCAGCGATTAATGATTGGGTTGTTTTGACGCAGCGATTGGGTTGTTTTAACCTAGCGATTTTTTTTTTTTTTTGACCCAGTGATTGGGTTGTTTTAACCCAGCGATTAGTGATTGTTTTTTTTGACCCAGCGATTGGGTTGTTTTAACCCAGCGATTAGCGATTGGGTTGTTTTAACCCAGCGATTAGTGATTGGGTTGTTTTGACCCAGCGATTGTTTTTTTTTGACCCAGCGATTGGGTTTTTTGACCCAGTGATTAGCGATTAAGTTGTTTTAACCCAGCGATTGGGTTGTTTTAACCCAGTGATTAGCGATTGGGTTTTTTTGACCCAGCGATTAGTGATTGGGTTGTTTTGACACAGCGATTGGGTTGTTTTAACCCAGGGATTGGGTTGTTTTGACACAGCGATTGGGTTGTTTTAACCCAGCGATTGGGTTGTTTTGACCCAGTGATTAGCGATTGGGTTTTTTTGACCAGCGATTAGTGATTGGGTTGTTTTGACACAGCGATTGGGTTGTTTTAACCCAGCGATTGGGTTGTTTTGACACAGCGATTGGGTTGTTTTAACCCAGCGATTGGGTTGTTTTGACCCAGTGATTAGCGATTGGGTTTTTTTGACCCAGCGATTAGTGATTGGGTTGTTTTGACACAGCGATTGGGTTGTTTTAACCCAGCGATTGGGTTGTTTTGACACAGCGATTGGGTTGTTTTAACCCAGCGATTGGGTTGTTTTGACCCAGCGATTAGCGATTGGGTTTTTTTGACCCAGCGATTAGTAATTGGGTTGTTTTGACGCAGCGATTGGGTTGTTTTAACGCAGCGATTAGTGATAGGTTTTTTTTGACCCAGCGATTGGGGTTTTTTGACCCAGCGATTGGGTTGTTTTAACCCAGTGATTAGCGATTGGGTTTTTTTGACCCAGCGATTAGTGATTGGGTTGTTTTAACCCAGCGATTGGGTTGTTTTAACCCAGTGATTAGTGATTGGTTTTTTTGACCCAGAGATTGGGTTAAATGTTTGCCCAAACTGCTTGTTTTGTTTAAAAATTACTATATGGCTGACTTAAAATGAACCCACAATAGGTTGGAAATTAAAAATCAGACAGAACTACTAAAGGCAAAAATAATAATCAAAAGGTGAACATTTATTAATAAGCTATTTAATAAATATTTCATAGTTCATTTATTAATCATATTAATAAATATTAATTTCCAACATACTTATATAATATAATAAACCACTAGTTTTATAGTTATATAAAACTAGTGGTTATATATAACTCAGTGATTGGGTTGTTTTAACCCAGCGTTTGGGTTAAATGTTTGCTGGGTCAAAACAACCCAACTGCTGGGTTAAAACAACTCAGTTGCTGGGTCCTTGGGTTGTTTTTAACCAAGCACTTAGTTTGTGTCTCTAATAATAGCAAATATCATCACTTACCAATAGCTCGGGTAGATCTGTATTGAAAGTGTTACACAATGTTTTTAGAAATCAAATTCACTATTGAGAATATAAGTGGGATTTTTACATTCAGAATTATTATATTTTTTAGCAGATGACTGCAACACAACTTCTGCTTGTCATCTGACCTTCAGTGTTTGTTTTTTGTTGAGATATTTCAGACAACAAAACTGAAAGAGATTATTTTCACTTTTCGGGTTGGACTGAGTGCATTTTGTTCTTTAAATATGAGTGGAAATTAAGTTTTAATGATCGACGCAGTCAAGCACACTATAATTGTGAACTAATTATCTGCACAAGCTCAAGTGTCTTGCGTAAACCGTCCTGAACGATAAACAGAGTTTGAGCATGTTTGACTGCAGAGCGGCACAGACGGCTCTTTGACAGCGAGAGCACAGGTAGACTGTTCCTCTGTCACCATTATGGGCTCATTAACCCTCTCTTATCTGATCGGGCCGGTACCGCTGGGCCTCCACTCTCCGTTTCCTATTATGAGGACATTATACACAAGCCCGGCTGGCGGGCAGAGAAACTCGGATAAGGATCAAAATTACATTGGTGACAAAACGTCTGTGTGTGTTCGTGATGGCCTACATGCACCCACTGTACGAGACCGACGGCAGGAAAAACGACACGTGTCCAGTCAGCTTTATTTCTACAGCGCTTTATACAGTATAGACTGTTTCCAAGCAGCTTCACAGTGATAAATGAGAATCAATGTGGCAAACAGAATTCAATTCTGCTGAAAAGCAGTTCTTAAAAAAGGCAATAGTGTCATTATTCAGATCAATTAAAGTAGTACTTCATCTGTGGCAAAATGAGATTTCAATAAAACTTGGCTGACTATGCAGTAGAAAGGTGATTTTTTTAAAAAATCGATGCTCCTGACTAGAAGAAAACAGAGAAAAAGGCTGTTTTCTTCCCTTTTGCTAAATAGGTAGGAAAACTGCAACACCCATAATGCACTGTGCATGTTACGTCCAAGGCCACGCCCACCAGTCTGGTCTGGATACGCTTACCAGAGTCAAATAACGCCTTGTTTTAGTAGGAAATACTACTTGGCAAACTTTTAGTCATAATGGTGTCGACTTGTATTGTTCCCAGTGCAAGAATTCAAAGAGTAAACGTTTAGCGGGAGCGAGTTACTGAGTTTCCAGTGAAGGATTCCAGCACATTGTAAGCAGCGGCTAAAGATGCAAAGATTCGTAAATACGGTGAGAATGCCAAGATGGAAAATTTGTTTGTAGCCAACATTTCAATGAGTAAACAGTTCATTTACATATACTACTGACATTGTAACAATACAAAGTAGGTTGAAAATTGATTAAGGTACACTTTAAGTTCAGTGTTGATTCAGTTCAGTTCAATATATGTGTAAAGTTCATCAATTTGAAATGAGTTTAATGCATCTATAAGAAGCTCTACAGAAGACAATAGTGTCGCTTATTTACTTTGAGAGTTCAGCGTTGATATTCAGTAACAGTGGAGTACATGAAAAGAAAGACGCATGCAATTAAAGAACATATAGGAATACAGACAAGATCAACAAGCCTGTTTTCTACACATATGAAGTTATTTATAGAATGTTGCACGATAGCCTCGTGGGCAGCACCGACATGTGGTGCGGTTGCGAAGCCCTGGCTTCCCGATCCTGTCCCTTTCTCTCTCTCCCACTCGCTTCCTGTCAAAAATCTACACTGCCCTATCAAATAGAAAGGCAAAAAGAAAAAAATAACAAACAAAAAAAAAGAGAGAAAATAATGTAGCGCCTTGACAAAATTCAGCGTTATTTGCCTGGTGAAACAAGTGCGCGGAAATGTATTTAAAAGATGTTTCTGGCTAACTGATTGGTCGACTAGTCAATTAGTTCTGGCACTAGTTAGGTCTGTGTTGAGTATGGGATTTAAAAGACACATAATATCCAGCAATATTATTTATTTAACGGCACTGACACTGTCAGATGAGACTAAAACTTGAACTGAATTGAGTTGAATAATGACACTATTGTCTTTTTAGAGCTGCTTTAAAGCTAAATTAGTCTCATATTTGATGAAGTTTGCATAATTGATTCTGTTATTTTGTTGTTTGTTATTGAAACCGTCTGTACTGTATAAAACACTATAGAAATAAAGGTAAATGACATGATTTATGCATGAAGTCGGCAGGAGGAAACTTCACCCTGTGTGACATCTCCACTAATTACGTGCATCACATTCGAAAGCAAATTATTAGCAAACTATGGCAACGGGAGAGATGCATGCTTTAATTTCAAACCCGCGTCACAGTCATTCACTCTCTCAAATCAACAGTGCAGAACTTTCCAGAAAAAGTAAAGACTGCTGAATCAGTACAGTGCATTATATAAACAATGACCTGAGAACTAGTCGACCAGCAGAATTGAGTTGTCATGCAAGTTTCTTTGTGCGTATGTTGTTGCGTACACACGTGTGGTTGAACACATACCTGTGAGTGTTTGCATACCTGCAACGTTTGAGAGGGAATCTGAGTATGTGTGTGTGTGTGTGTTTGTTTACTCTTCAGGTGTGTCGGTGTGTGTAATGACCTGAGCGCTTTTGGTTTAGTGTGTCATTTGCAGAACAGGTGACGCAGTTAAAAGCCACAGACCTGAACTCCTCTTCAGCTGCTATTTTAAGAACAACCTAAAAATCTGTCTTTATTCCCACGGGACGTTAATGACAAAGACTTCAGTACAGTATGAGAGATGCTTTGAGACATGTAAAGTCAACCTTCACTAGCAAAATTATGAGAATAAAACTCTATTGTCTCCTGTAGAACTGCTTAAATTGAATGAGTCTGATATTTGATGGAGTTTGCATCATTGATTCTGTTACTTTCCTGTTTATTACTGTGAATCTGCAAAGTCATTTTGTGAGCTGAAATGAATAAGATTAAAGCAGAGTGAAAAATAACGCAGAGAAGCGTCTGTAATGGTCATGTCTCATTTCCGTCCGCCGCCACCCGATTCATGTCGTCTCCGTGACCTTTGGACTGAAGTCATAGAGAAATGCTGCTGGAATGAGACTTAGGTATTTCAAGATTATTGCTCAGGTCATTCCCCGCCTGACACAAACAAGCCTATAAAAGGCCTCTGTGATATTCTGGTCTCTGCAATTAAACCCTCATGTTGTGCTTCAGTCATTGTGACCCGGCAAGTTTTTCTTTTTCCTGAAAATGCTAGTTAATGTAATCACATTGAACTAACCTACTGACTTTCCTCACACAGGGTATAACAAATTCCCCTTAAAAAATGTATATTTTTTTACTTTTTCAGGGTTTTTTCATACCTTGTTGCACTTGTGGTGTTCCCGGGTCAAAAATGACCCGCCTACAAAAAACTACTTATAAATCTCTAGTTATGCGATGCTATTGGCAAATGTTGGATTCAATCTTTTTGTCAACTTGTTTTCTTTTGGTTACGCTGCCCTTAGCAGAGATTTTGTTTTTCTTTTGGAGCTGGTTGATCGTAGGCCTCATTGATCCGAGCTCATGCTCCTCAGTTTTTTTGAGGTGAATAAGCTCAAGTGAACTCTTTTCATTCAAAAACTGAGGAGCATGAGCTTGGATCAATGAGGCCTACGATCAATCAGCTCCAAAACGAAATACAAAACCTGTGCTAATTGAAAGAAAACAAGTTGACAACAAGACTGAATCCAATACTTGGTGATTACACATTATAATGAGAGATTTACAAGGCATTTAAAACAAGCCAGTCATTTTTGACCAGAGCACCAAATCACCAAGTCTCAGAGCTGTTGGTTTCCAGTAGTAGGCGATCATACTCACAAATACATAGTTTCCTATTTGCCCAGGGCTTTTCTCTCCATTCACAGTATTACTAACAATGAAGTCCTGTTCTAGTATGGACACATCCATGGAACATTGACTCCATCATACCACAACAGCATTGACAAACCACAGACAAGGAAAGAGATGCAAGAGCTTTCATTTAATGAGGACGACATCTAGCAATATCTCATTAGTATTCTACCAGTCAAACGTTTGGACACTTGACTGCATTTATGTTTCTCATCACCATAAATACCTTTCTTTTAAGTGCATTTTATACAGTGTTAGGGTTCATTCTTTTTTAATAGAATATGGATACAGAAAGAAAAGCATCATGAACAGCAGGAATCTAGACAAAGAAGAAGCTCAAATAGTTTTTCTTTAACTTTTATCCCACAATTAGTTCTAGTTATTAGTTCCTTTTATCCCACTTTTATCCCACAATTAGTTCCCCCATAGTTCTATTAGTGTTGCTTCATAATTTGGAGGATTATAATAAAACTACTCTTAAATGTGGAAAATCATAATAAAAAATTCATAATGAGGAATAAGAAGTTGTGTCCAAATATTTGACTGGTGCTGTATATCGCCCAAAGATCTGGCAATTGTTTCCAAATGTTATAAAATATTGAAGTTCCCAAGAAAAAATATGAAAACAAAGTTCGGATTTATGGCAAAAGTAACGTACGCTAAATGTTAACTCTCTCAATTCTTGCACCCGGGAACAATACAAGTCAACGCCTTTATGACTAAAAGTTTGCTATGAAGTATTTCCTACTAAAATGCCATCTATTGGGGTTTTCTGTGCTCATTTTGTCCTGTTTAATCCTTTGTAGATTAACCATACTTTCACACAGAGTTCTACAGAACACAAAGAGCTACATCAATAAACAATGAACTTTAATCACTATTTAAACTAAATCAGGATGCGTGAGTCAAAAAAGAAAAACAAATTAATGTTCAATAAAACGGACTGCTCTGGAGACAAAACCCAGTCCAAACACAGGAAAAAGAAGGATATGACAAATTTGTTCTGTGCGAAAACGTAACAGTCGTTTTTATTTCATGAACAGAGTGGTTCTTTCAGAAGTATTTTTCCCACATCTTTTCTCCACCATCCTGCCAAACTCTCTTTCCATTCAGAGATTCGTTTAAAATCTTTGGACTGTAATGCGTCTTGTTAAGCCAAACCGTAGTCAAGCCTTCCCTCACGTTACTGTCCGAGGTGCTTCTTCGCTGAGGTGAGGGCAAATATTCCCAACTCTTAACTTTCTCTCACTGATACTGCTTACTTTGAGCCAACTCCTTACAGTCAAAAGGCCAGTTTCCAAACCTGGTGTCTCAAAATGAATAACTGGGCAAAGAGCACGTTTCTGCAGTTTTCCCTCAGGGAGACGGAGGGAACCCACACCTTCGGGGCTCCGAAATCTGCCAGTAATTACAGCCTGAATTCCAGAGTATTAGAATGCCAAATTCAATCTATCTAAATTCATTTTGTGACATTATGTTCTGGGGTTTGTCAATGAACTACAGTACAAAAAGAATTGGAAGAAAATGGAAGAGAAAAGCCATCTTTTGTAATGAAAGTTTTTTTGTAATGCAACATCACATGCTGTAGTTGTTTTCCTGTGTAGAACGGATAAAAAAGAACAAAACTTGGTTTTATATCAAAACAAGTTTGATAGAATACGAAATTCAGTCATAATAGAAGACCTGGAGTGTGACATCATTTCCTGTTGTCCATTCACTGTGGTGTCAGATGCAATTTTTGCATGGTTAAAATGTAGTTTGTCTGCTCTGGAAAATCACGTCTAAAATACACAAGCTGTTCACTGCAATCATATAAATATAGTCGAGACACTACGGCAAAACATCTGACAGATGAAAAAAGGGAAAGCTAGAGGCCAAAATAGAGAGAAATATGACAGAAACTTCTTAGTCACATCATGAACATCGGAAAGTTTGAAACGCCCTTAAAATCCGGTGTCTACAGCTGGCAAAGCTTCATCATCCAACATAAACAGCAGTTTACCAAGCGTTACATCACTTAAGTGCAAATCACAGACAATGTGTGGACGCAACGATCAACATCGACGTCAGATTTTACCGGGGAAGTGTTGGGGGAATCCCAGTGAAAGTGTGCGTCTGTCTGAGGAACAGGGAGAGGTTTACATTAAGAGCTTGCGTCTCAAATTCATTCCCAGAGACCCAGCGGTCCCTGAAAGTTGCACATTATTTCATCACTTTGCTTCTCGGCCATCTGGAGTGAATCCAGAATCTGCCTGCGCTCAGACCCTAATCAAGCAGACCCTCGTTACAAAATCACACCTAAACGTCTCTGTGACTTATGGACTCTCGGAACCTAGATTTCTCTATAATAATAAATCGGGGCATTGTATATTACGAATATTGTTGACAGAATAGTTTTGATTCTCTTTGGATAAAAACATCACATTTTATGCCAAATCAGACAACAAATAGAGAAAAATATAAGGCCTACTGAAAATGTCTGCTGAAGTTCAGTTTCACCGGTGGTGAGAATTTTAGTCTGGGATCCCAGCGACAGGAAACTAGGCCCCTCTCTCACCCAAACCCACAGAAATGTTTCTCCGATTCACATTCCCTCACTCTGCCCTGGTCAGACTCAGACCGAACCCATGACGTCTGCTCATGAGTGAGTGTAATGTTTGCTAAAAGCAGAAAAGGAGCAATTTGGAGTCTCTTGGGACACGGTGGTCTAGTTCCTTCGCTCCATATGCAAAAAGAGAAACCAAAATAATCAAAATGTTGTTTTGCCCCACACAAAAGGGGATTTGTTTAATGTAAACTATACAAATGGCTAAATTAAATCTCTTCTATGACATCTGCTCACTACAGGAAACTTCCAAATGCTTTATGAGAATTTTACCTCTGCTGATTCTCCAACATTTTGAAAATACACTTACAGCCAAAGAAAAGATGTTTCTTTTTCAGGTCTCAGATATGTTATTTAAACTCAAACTGATTTCTCTGGCTTGCTTCATAATCTATAGTTGTCTAATAAACCTGACATTGTATATTACAAATATTATTGACTCTTCGATGAACCACTTTTGCTTTTGTAAGTTGTTTTGGATAAAAGCAACTTTGTAACTTTGTCTCAGAATAAAATTCTTTGTTTTCTTTAGAGAAAGATAATGGGGTCTTGAGACAAATCTCCAATTTTTCTTTATCTTGAACAGCGAGATTAAATGAAGAGCAAATTATGAAAATATAGTCGCACACATCATGCCTAAATGTGTCTGTGACTTTTTTAAAAGGGGACATATCATGAAAATTTGACTTTTTCTGTGTTTAAGTGCTATAATCAAGTCCCTGGTGTCTCTACCAACCCAGAAAACGTTTTGGTAAGCCTTTCTCTACAAGCATGTGAAAAAATGAGCCGCTCAGATTTCGCTCCCCTGGTGACGTAGGAAGGGGATCGTATTATAATATTACCACCCCTTAATCTGCACATTTCCACCCACTGCGCTGCCATTTTGTTTTAGCAAGCGAAAACGGTTTTCCAGTTCTAACACCATGGCAAACGTTTGAGCAAAGCATGCTAGCTGTTCTGTCGTTGGCTGAACAGACGAGCACTAACCATTCAGAAACGTCTAAAAGTTGTAACTTCTTCCTGAGTCTCTCCATCAGTGTCGACTCCGGTTTGAACAATGTAAGGCTGAACACTTTCCTCATTTTGGCTGCGTGAGATTCTCCAGCTTTGTTGTTGTTGAGCTGTTAAAGCTCCGCCCTCTTCTGGAAAGCGGAGCTCATTTGCATTTAAAGGGACACACACAAAAACGGCGTGTTTTTGCTCACACCCAAATAGGGGCAAATTTGACAAGCTATAATAAATGATCTGTGGGGGATTTTGAGCTGAAACTTCACAGACACATTCTGGAGACACCAGAGACTGATATTACATCTTGTGAAAGGGGCGTTATAGGTCACCTTTAAGCAATTGTGTTGTTCTAAGACAAATATAAGGTTTACTGATTAAATGGAGACTAATTTCCAGACAAGAAACTGAAGGCCCGTTCTATTACTGATGTACTTCAAGCACTCAGGCTACTTCTGACACGAAGCGTGGTGCGACAATTGTCGTGTCCGGTGTAGACACGGTGTAAGTCACCGCTCAGACTAAAGGATCTTGTGTGAAAGTGTGATGCAGTTCTGTTTCTCCAGCTTTTTAGAGGTTTCTAATCCTGGAGATGCCCAGTGACATCACCCTGGTCCGGAGTCTGCCCATATGCCCCCGCACACAAACACTTTCGCTCCATTGGCTGAGTCGCACCCTCCCAAAGCTGAAGGGGTTAAATCTACTCGCAGAGACCTGGGCAGCGAGCCTGGATCTCCCCCGCTCTCTATCCCTCTGTCGTATTTCTATGACTGGGCCACCACGTCATGTGATCAGGAAGCGTGGCTCCTGTCCATTTCCCCTGCTGGCTGAAGGGGAACATTGTTACGGAGTGGGCGGCACTGGGCCGCTCTTACACGCTGGGTTAAAAATAACCAGCATATTTAAGGCCGAGGAGGAATCCCTTCAAACTCAGAGGCGGCGCAGACTGCCTCGCGACAGGAGCTCTCTCTCGCTCACCCTCCTTCCTAATGCTTTTCCTCTTTATTTGGCAGACGGGAGGGTTGATGCATCTGTCATCCCATCCAAAATCAGAGGAATCTGTATCAGCGCATTTAACAAGGACATGGCGTTTAGCCCATCCTTCCTCTTGTAATCCTGAGAATGGGCAGAAAAAGGGATTCTAGACATGCAACAGTGCTTTTCAAGGAAAAAGCATCTTGTTGACTTTTCAAAATAAAAAAACAGCTCTATATAAACCGCTTTGTTTCCCTGTCAGGCCCAAGCACTTATGGAAATGGATTTCTAGTTGTTTCTCTTCTCTTTATACACTCTTTCTCTTCTTTTAATCTACTATAAAATGACACCATCTCCATTCCTCAAAATATTCACCCATTTGAGATTTAGTATGTACAGTTCAACAGCTTCTGAGGAATCAAGAGCCGTTCACACCAAGAACGATAACTATCGTCCACAACAACGCACAATATTGCTCTGTTTATAAGTGCGCACTGCATTTTGTCATCTGTCGCTTTAAAGTCGGATTAATTCTGTTTTGCTGTCAATGTTTTTATCGTTCATCAGCTGTAAATAAAAACGTTCGGAAAGTTCTCGTTGTGTTGTGGACTATGCTATTCTTTTACTACATGTAGAATGATTTTGAAATTATATCTTTATCGTTACAGTTATCATCCTACGATCAGAATCAGATACGGAAGAATAATGTCTAGAACGAAAATGAAAGCACAGGACAGATGAATGAAGAGTTTAGACGTTTGAGGAAAAAAATCAAGAGTCCCAATGTCATCTGGAGCAATAAAATGCAGAGAACTGCAAAAATATATATTCTTTTCCAGATTGATCCAGACTGAACAAACATATTTTGTTCTGGTAGACACTGTTCATTCATTCATTCATGATAATTTAACACACTCACTACCGATGATAGCTACCCAGGCAGTATCGTGGACATCAATCTTCCTCTACCAGCACTCCACCATATGCAAATTTACTGAAGGAATCAAAAGGGGGAAAATCACCTGTTTATTTAAATATCTCATTTGCATTCTGATTCCTGGATATAGTGAGTCTGTCAAGATTTTCCCACAGCTAGAGTGCAGGAAGACAGCAAGACTATCAGCTTTGATCTTACAGAAAACACTTACAATTTTGATCGTAAATCATGTCAAGGAAAGTAAAGAAAACATCTCAAACATGTCCAAACTGTCCAAGCCCTAACATAATCATCACTGCCATTATAATAACCTCAGCTGATCATCTACATTCTTGCAGTGCCATTCGGAGGCTATTCTGTGCTTTTCAAAAAGCAATATTTTCACATTCCGAAACAGACAGAAAGCTTATCGAACCTTTGCAAAGAAGGGTAAATAAACATCAGATGACGGCACTAGATAAAACACGTCAGATGCAGGAGCAAAACCTAAAAACCACCCATTAAACGTCACACATGAAACCCTGAACTCTCTCTTTCCTAAAGACGTTTCAAAGAGCAGAGCAACTCAAGATTTCACCACCACCAACTCAATTATCCATAAGTGCAATACAGCAGTAGCACATCAAAATTGATCTACACTGTCCACATTACTCATGTAATATACTAATGGAAGAAAACTACAAGTATTGCGAGATGTTAGAGTGTGAGAATGTGTGTGCGTGATAAAGGGGCTACATTCAGTGTATTCTGCGGCTAAATGACGGCCTGCTGTTGACAGAGCCAAACGAACAAGATCCTGATGTAACAGGATGGTCTCAGAGCTCGTGTTTGCTCTCCATACAAAGACGATTGTAGACACTGCAGAGCCAAATCCTCTGACACAGAAACGTGTTTATGTAGAAGCCGCCTCTGGAAACATCACACTGGCTCGTTTGAGCAGATATTTACACTCAGACTGCTTATTGATTCATTATTAAATTAATATCACAGATGTGCTAGTGGAATGACGGAAACACAATTCAACACACATTTATGGATGGTGTAAATATTTCCATAAAATAAAATATCAGAGAAGAGATGTTGATGCAAGAGGAAGGGGAAGTTATTTTGATTAAAGATTACGAGGCACGTGTGTTTAAAAACCATAACGATGTGCATACACCTTAAAAATGCTGGGTTAAATATGTTAAATATTTGACCCAACCTGCTGGGTTGTTTTATTCCAACTTATATTGGGTTCATTTTAAGCGACCAATACAGTATTTTTTAAACAATAGTTGAGTTAAACTAAACTACCCAGCAGGTTGGGCAAACATTTAACCCAACCGCTGGGTTTGTCCATATTTAACCCAACATGGGTTGTTTTTAACCCAGCATTTTTATAGTAATTATGTGTCTGATTTTTAATTTCCAACCTATTTTGGGTTCATTTTCAAGCCAGCCATATAGTAATTTTTAAACAAATAGTTGGGTTAAATTTTTTTTAACCCAACCACTGGGTTGGTCCATTTTCAACCCAACTTGGGTTTAATGTAGATCAAATACTGCAATATTCCATTGGTGACTTTAAAATAACTGGATCTTCATCTCCAAAAGTATTATACAAGTGAGAATGCTGACATACAAAGACCTGAAGATCAACAGAAACGTTATTTTTGATTAAAGATCACAAGGACATAATGATGTGCATACACCTTAAAAAATGTTGGGTTAAATATGGTTGTTTTATTGCATTATTATTTTATTCCAACCTATTTTGCATTCATTTTAAGCAAGCAATACAGTAATTTTTAAACAATAGTTGAGTTAAATTAAACTACCTAGCAGGTTGGGCAAACATTTAACCCAACCGCTGAGTTTGTCCATATTCAACCCAACTTGGGTTGTTTTTAACCCAGCATTTTTAGAGTGTAGTAATTATGTGTCTGAATTTTAATTTCCAACCTATTTTGGGTTCATTTCAAGCCAACTTGGGTTTAATGTAGATCAAATACTGCAATATTCCATTGGTGACTTTAAAATAACTGGATCATCATCTCCAAAAGCATTATACAAGTGAGAATACTGACATGCAAGGACCTGAAGATCAGCAGAAGATTTTTACATGTGATCAGGTGATAGTCAGTTGATGAACACTGAATGAATGAATGAATGAGTGAGGGGTAAGGCTTTTCATCACAAAGAAATCCTACACATCTCTGTCTGCCATTGTCTCCTGCATTACGATATAAAAAAATGATTAGCGTTAATTAAAGGCGGACACGCCTCATGGGAGCAGTTCGCGGTGGCTGAACACGGTGTTCGAACTCCTCACGCACGCACAGGTGTCATTGGAAACACACACGCACTACAAAAACACACCAAACTACTTTTGCGCTGGACCACCACCACTACTTTTGTGTTCGATAAAGGAGAAAAAACAAATTGTGACTTTTGACCAATGATTCTTACTCGAGTCCCGGTTGCTAACACGCACATGTTTGTGTGGATACAAAATATCGGCTCGCTGCCAGATTTTTTTCCCTCTATGACGTCGCAGCGTGTTTTTTTTCTTTGCGGTTGCCGCGCAACGAGAGGCGTGTCCGGGGTTTAAGAACTAGGCGAGGAAAGCCCTGCGTGCATCTGACGAATCACTCGAGTCCAGACACCGGAGAGCTCGCGTGTCCCGAATGGCAGCGGCGGTAGAGAGAGGGAGATAGGGAATCCCCGAGTGTCGCCGAAACGAAACCGACCCGGTTCACGAACGATCCCATCAGCATGGCACCGAGACGCGTTTGATGCGCTCTTTGGACTGGACTGTCAGTGCTGCGAAGCGCTCGCAGTATTAAACTCTACTTTCAACTAGGATTTCATTTTTGACTGGACGCGACTGGAAGTGTTTTCCACTCATGAGGTGCGTTTTGCACTTGGAGGGTCCATTAATTTTTCTTTTGGCTTTTATGTGTCATGTTTGAGAGCAGCGATAGTTTTCCCAGACCATCTTGACTAGGATTATTTTTTTATTTTTGACCTTTTTTCAATTGCAGGCAGCCACCAAGTGAGTTTGACAGTATGGCACTGAGCGGCACGCTTTTGCCCTCTATTTCCACCTTTGCGAGCGGCGCTGATGTGAAGCACAAGGCCATTATGGGACACGGAACTGCCAATTTGGTGAGTATCAAACAGGTGATGGTCAATTCACACGCTTTACTAGCGAAATTCTGCTGCTGGTGAGATGAGATTATGTCATCGCCTCATAGTTATTCCTCGAGCAGCGCTACCGCGGCAGGGGCGTGAACCGTCGCGAGCTCCTCACTACACAACATCTGACATTCTTCAGCATGCACTGATTATTTATCTTCCACTTCAGACTGGATTCTCTTTCAGGCACCAAAGTTGGAAACATAAAAACAATGCATAATCTAC
The DNA here is from genome assembly GCF_018812025.1 of Megalobrama amblycephala. Taxonomy (NCBI): domain Eukaryota; kingdom Metazoa; phylum Chordata; class Actinopteri; order Cypriniformes; family Xenocyprididae; genus Megalobrama; species Megalobrama amblycephala. Next base: position 39,329,972 of record NC_063061.1, read on the forward strand.
TAGAAATAACACTAACAAAGATAAAAGAACCAGGTTGATTAAAGTCAACATGTCAGTGTGTAGTTTGGCAATTATTTAGCATGCAAGAATAAACGTGCTTTAAAGGGTTAGTTCACCCAAAAATGAAATTTCTGTCAATAAGTACAAAACCTTTGTTCATCTTCGGAACACAAATTAAGATATTTTTAATGAAATCCATGAGGATTTTTTTTAAATCGCCCATAGAAAGTAACATAATTACCATCATTCAAGGTCCAGAAAGGTACTAAAGAAATCGTTAAAACAGTCGACGTGACTGCAGTGGTTCAACTTTAATGTTATTAAGAGACGAGAATACTTTTTGTGCGCAAAAACAACAACTTTATTCAACAAATTCTCTCTGTGTCATTCTCATACACTGTTTACGTTCAGCACTTCCAGGTTCTACGTCAGAACGGCGACTCATTATTGACCGGATCACATGCATGCGTTGGGCTGATCAGGTCAACGGCGTCGACCAATACTGAGTCGGCGTTCTGACGTAGAACCTGGAAGCGCTGAACGTAAACAGCGTAGGAGACTGACGGGCTAGAGACGAATTTGTTGAATAAAGTTGTTATTTTTGTTTTGTTTTTGCGCACAAAAAGTATTCTCGTTGCTTCATGACATTAACGTTAAACCACTGCAGTCACATGACTGTTTTAACGATTTCTTTAGTACCTTTCTTGACCTTGAATGATGGTAATTACGTCGCTTTCTATGTGGGATAAAAAAACCTCTTGGATTTTATCAAAAAAATCTTAATTTGTGTTCTGAAGATGAACAAAGGTTTAAGAGTTTGGAATGACACGAGGTTGAGTAATTAAATTTTTGCGTCAACTAACTCTTTCATTTTAAAGCATTTGTTGATCGTGTCTTTGAGACTTACCTTATCTTATTCTCTCTTCCTGCGTTGTCTCTGTGTGTTTGGAATAAGAGATGGAAGGAGGACTTGTCTCAACTGAAACGCCCCTGCATGTCTACAGGTGGGACTTGCACTGACCTGGACGTCCCCTCCGCAATGACCAAGAAGGAGCCAGAAGAGCTGGACCTGTTGGACTATGATTTTATTCTATCGAACAGCATGCTGCAACAGCAGCAGCAACAGCAGCAACAGCAGGAGGCCTCCATGGCCAGCACCTCCAGAACTCTTCCACCATCCCCTACGTCCTACACCTATCAGATGCCCTCTCCTCAGGGCCAGGAGGCCAGCATGATGTACAACATCCCGGACATCAGCGACGTATCTCCCTCTGGAGGTTTTGTCGCTGAATTAATGAGGCCAGAGCTGGATCCTGCGTATCTTCAGTCCACAAGCCTCCACGGAAAATTTGTGGTGAAGACTACCAGGGACATGACTGATTACAGCCAAGGGCTTAGCATTAGTAAGGGAGGCTCAATGTCGGACACGTCCTCCCTGCAGTTTGTATGTCCTAGGACGATAAAGCAGGAACGTCCTAGCACCTGCACCATGACCGGGCCAATGGATATTCACTCGCGGCCCGGAGTCAGTCAGAGACCGCTGCTGGACCCTCACGGTTTCAGTGCAAGCCGTTTGGGGCTCAGCCGCTCTTCCTCTCACTCTCCGGACGAGCATCCTCAAGGTCAGGTGCTGGGGGCCCCTTCATTGTCTCTGGCCCAGGGATATCACCCCTCGCCGGGTTACTCTGGCTTTCCGCAGCCTCCCGCCCAGTCGCTGCAGTACCAAGGTCAGTATCAATATTCTTTAGTGAGTTAATTAAGTAAATTCTGTTCCTGCAGTGCCTCAAGAGTTTGTAATTATCAAGTGCTCCTGAAGATGTTAATTAGCTAGTTTGTTTGATCAGGGTTGATCTCCAGGAACAGGGTTGGGCACCTTTGCTTTACTAACGCTGTGGACTCTTTACTCTTTGGCAGAGCTGATTTCTCCAGCTGAGTGTTTGCCTGAAGAGTCCAAGCCCAAGCGGGGTCGACGCTCTTGGCCGAGGAAGCGAATCGCGACACACACGTGCGACTACGCAGGCTGTGGCAAAACGTACACCAAGAGCTCCCATCTCAAAGCCCACCACAGGACTCACACAGGTCAGTGTCTCTGGTGTTACGTTAGTCTTCGTTAATCTCATGTTAACATGCCCTAACGCATTGTCTGTGAGAGACTAAAGACAGTGAGAGTTCAGTTGGCAGGTGGTTTGATCTGCTATTCAAACAGCAGGTTGATACTGATCCCTGCTGAAATAAAACCACAAGCCTGTCCGACTTCCCCTTCTATTCAATAAACGAAAGGATGAGCAACATTTGAATTGTTGCCTGCCTCTCTCTAACGGCTCTGACCAAAGTGCGTTTGATTGTTCTCGTTAGGACCTGAGGGTGAAACGCTAACTGTTGCGTGTGTGTTTGTGTGTTTAGGAGAAAAGCCGTACCACTGTGACTGGGAGGGATGTGGCTGGAAGTTCGCCCGTTCGGACGAGCTCACGAGGCATTACAGGAAGCACACGGGACATCGGCCATTTCAGTGCCAAAAATGCGACAGAGCCTTCTCTCGGTCCGACCACCTTGCACTGCACATGAAACGGCACCTATAACCAAAACTGGAAGACCCCCGATAAAGTGACTAGTGAACCACGTGTTGCCTTTGAACAAGAGTCAACGAAACTCCATGACAAGCTGTGTTGTCCACAGCATCAGGGTTGGGACTTGTCTTTTTTTTGTTTTGTTTGTTTTTCCCTTTTTGTCGTTGTCTTCCAACATGCTGGTGGCCCTGTCCGTTTCCTGCACACTGGGACAATACTGGAATGTGCATCTACTTACCGACAAAACTTGGAGATGCCAAGTGCCAAACTAAAGACTGGAAATATATGAATATCAGGGATACATGGAAACATTAGATTATATGTATTAAAGAGGCCTTTAATTGACCTACATTCCATCACTCAATCCTCAAACACTGATCTGTCTTCTGGATTGTTTTGTTGCTCTCTCTAAAGCCATTAATTTCAGGTACAGAATAATTTATAAGTGTGTTACAAGATGGTGCTGAGTATAGCCAGGTGTATTCAGTAAGGTACCAAAGATAAAAGTGGAATTTAATTGAAGTCTGTGAGTTTTAGGGGCGAATGCATGACCTCTCCTTGGTGATGGCAATCTAAACTGCACTGTGGTTGCGAGGTGCAATAATTTTGATATGTAAGACATTCATATTTTTATATAAGAAACAAACAAACAAAAAAATAACTCTGAACAAAGTTGTTTTTGTTTATAGTCAGATTCATGTAATATAATCTTAAGTTTTGTACATTTGTAAATACTTTTTCATTTTGTATTTTATGTATGAATGCAATCCAATAATAAACAAAACATAAAAGGTATGAGTTGACTTGATTTTTCTATTCAGTGAATAATAATGCGTGTTCAAGGATTGTTCTATTTGCAACGAGTCTGAACGTTTGCATGGATTAAGCTGCATTCAGACACAATCAGGTTTTTCTGCCTGTCTTCTAATTATGATCTGTTTAGCAGCTTTTCATTTGGACTTATTCATTTCTCTATAAAATTGGTTTCAGTCTAATTTTTGCTTTTGCCACATGTATTAAGTGACCTGCCTTAATATTTGTCAGTGTGAATCAGCATTTAAAAAAATACTGCCCAACTACAAAATATGATTCATCATTGGTATATCATGGTATGAAATTTCGAACATGCTTTTTTTTTTTTTTTTTTTTTTATAAAAGTAAATAAGCCGATAATGCTCTCCTAATTTCAACAACACAATCTGAATGTTTGAATATCACAATATTTCAATAATCTAACAAATTCATGTACAAGTTTCCTTCTACTTATTATGAATCTAACATACATAACTATAGAAATTGAGTCATTTGAACTACTTAATTAACAGCTGCCAAATCTTTGGAAACATTGAGAAACAAACTGAACCTCACTGTCTTCTCTTCACCTGCCAGACAACATCATCTGCCGTGCATCAAAGAGATTCAAAATTATCTTTTATTGGCATGCTTTCGGATTTTAAAAGACATGCCAAATGTTCTTGTTAACAGTCATCTAACTTGCTGATGTGCGTTTTTTATGACTTGATTACAGCCGCTCAACCACTACTTTTCACATTAACATGTGAGAGGAAAGTAATGAAATATAGCCTAATGCTTTGATTAATCATTGCCAGCTTTAGTTTATGAGTGTGCACAGGTATTAAAATCAAAATATGCTGGAATTTACTGCATAGAAATTCGTCATAGTGTTTTAATTATTTTTTAAAACACACGGAGCATTCTTTTAATATTTTACTAGCTATGCTATATTTTGTTTACCTCTGAACGCCGACAAGAAAATGTTAAATGAGTGTTTTTATACACTGAATAAATTCAATCTCAACACGCGTCATGTTTCCAGCCGCGGTCAACAGCGCCCACTGGAGGACAAAGCCCGAACATATAAAAGGCCTGTTTTGTTTCACGTTAAAACAAATATATGCAAGAATTCAAAATAACTAGACTATATGGAAGCCCATGTCCGCCGCATAAGAAATAAACTCATGCTTTGGTAAATGTTATGACATAAAAAGTCGAGATTATGACATTCAGAGTAAAAATCCTGATTTAGTATGTCATAATTTCGATTTTTTACACCATAATTAAGATTACCAAACATTTATTCTCCTGGACATTTGGTCCAACCAATGCTCAATTCAGTGATTTTGATGTTTAAACAAAACACAGCCTATAATTTTGGAAAATGAAAGGGCATCTTACTAAAGCACACGTGAAATAAGACAAATTAAAATGTACGATTGGAAAAGGTGTTTCAATTCCAAGTATGTGTCAGGTAAAAGTTTTGGAGACTTCAACTAGAGGCCAAATATCTCTTAATTTCGCCCCCTGCTAGCTCTCCAACAGTCGTTTTTGTAGTTAATTAGCTCACGGCTAATTTTGTTGGAACATTTAAATTATACATCATATATATTTTTTTAACTTACCTCTATGTAACTTGCATCTTAACGTTATCGCTCACGTTATTTCTTACCTTTATAAAAGATTCTTGTTATAATTATACTAATATTTTGTAGTGAAGGGTCAGAAGTTCGCGCCATTCCTGACTGAGTCCCAAGCGCGCGCGCTTTTCTGTTCACGTGCTATTTTGAGTCCCCCATTTGCGACACGATTTAATTACACTAAATATATCTTTTTTTTTGTATTATTACTGTACAATACCCCCCCCCCCAAAAAAAAACAACAACAACAACAACAACAAAAAAACAAAAACGAAACACATCAACAACAACAACAAAAAAAACGGTTCACATGGTACCTCCACAGTTCTTTTTGTAAATACACTGACAAATCTAAATGTTAATTTCTATGTCCTATTCTGCTTTATTCTAATTATGGTCCACTTAAGGTTTAAGACATCATGTGGCTAGGTCTTTCAGGTGTGTATACAGCTCCATCTGTTTCTCTTTTAACATTTTTAACGCAATAAAACACACCTCCTAACAGCAAAACAAAAGATCAAGAACAGGTAATCTGCATTTACGTTGAAAACGTTTATTTCCCTGTAAAAATGACAGTATAGTGATATTAACTTCAAAACTATGTCAAACTATGGAAGTCATATACATGCTTTTAATGGTTCTTAATGTATATGAAAGGCCTGCATTTGTCAGTATTACTCAAAACATCCACAGCAAGAGCTGATATCCTTTACTGATACTTTCATAAAGAGAGGAATCAATCTAACATAACTTGTCATTAGCTGCAGTTTTAAATGGCAGTAAAGTATTTGGGATCCCTATTAATGGTCAACTTGAATGAATGAATGAAAGAAAGAGCGATAAGAAACAGAAGAAAAAACACTGTCCTGAACAGGGACAATGCTAATGTGATTAAACCAAACGTCCCGATCAATCTTGATTCCTAATTCAAGGAAAACAAATTCCACAAGCCTCTTGAACTTGCTAACATGTCCTAAGAATGGAGAAAACAATGCTTTTATTGGTCATAAAAAAAGATCAAATGAAAAACAAACAGGTATCACACGGGCAAATGTTAGATGAAGCAAAGAGGCTTTTACTGATTTCTGCCACTGGAGACCAACAAATGATGTCATCTCCAGATGGACGTGCTCATGTCATCCAGTGTGTAAAATTTAGACAGAATAGGACAGCCTGTGTGTGTGTGTGTGTGTGTGTGTGTGTGTGTGTGAGAAACTGAGTGTATTTGTATAGATTTTCTTCTCCAAAATGATCTTTCAAAAAGAAAAACAAAAAACATAAGAGGCGAAAATGATCAGGATGCCACTCCTCCTCTAATCATCATCAAAGTTCTGTTGTAAAAGGAAGTTTGCAGCCAAATTTTCATTCTTCTCACAAGCAAAGTAGGCCTGTATAACGAGTCCTTCTGGGAATCCAAGGGCTTTTAGCTGAGGAAAAACACAGAGGAAACATGGAAAGGTTAGATAAGACCACAGAAAGACTCCTGGTGTCCGTTTGGGGAAAAGACTTGAGCACCTTTGATCGTTTGCCAGCACAGATCCTCCATCTGTATCTCTCTCTCTCTTAATTAAAGGGCCTCGATGTAATTAGTTAAACTTGAAATTCAGACTTTATGGCTTTAACAAGTATCTTAAGTCTCTGACTGAGAACAAAGTGAGAAAAACCATAGTTAGGGAAGCACTGAAGCAAACTTTGTGGGCTGATGTGTGATGATCAACAGCTTGTTGAGGCCAACCGTTTTAACTAGTTTTAAACTTGTTAGCTAATTATAAACTCTCACTTAAGAAAATCCATAGTGACAAAAAAAAAAAATATTCTTCACAGTTTGCTGCAGGCCATCTGACCAGCTCTACTGCTTTTTAATATGCTGACAAACTAAATTTCATGATACTGATATAACCAACTGCAATACAAATGTATATACTGAATAAAACGTGTCTCGATGTGCATAACTAAGTAAAACAATCTGAGATGCATGATTTATTTTGAGATTGTGCGGGTTTGTTCTGTTTGGACAAATTATTTTTATTTGTGTAGGTCTTAAAAAGTCTTAAATTTGGTGTTCTCAAACTGAAAGTTAAGAGTTTTACCCTCTCAATAGCTTCTTTCTCCTGGGGTGTGACCTGGATGTAGTTCATGCCTCCTGCCTCGGCCACGCCCCCACCGCCGCCTCCTCCTTGCCCCGCCTCCTGGACAGGCTCGTTAAGCATCTGGATAAACTGCTCCTGATGGCTGCTGATTTGCTGTAAAACAAGAAAGAAAGAAAAAGCAAAGTTCTGATTTGCTGTGGGTTCATTCATCACACTGGAACAGGAAGTCAAGAGCACTGCATTGTGTGAGTAATATAATCAATAATCAGCATCTGTAATAAAAGCGCTATTTCAAACATACTCTAGATCAGTGGTTCTCTTGTGGGTCACAGGTCTGTTTTATAAAATATACAAAGCCTTGAAGTTTCTAAGTTTACAGGCCTTATGGAAAGGGAGAATGACAGATTGATTGCTATGATGAAAGGTAAAAATTAATTATGGTAACATCAGAAACCATAAAATGGCCGTGAAAATGTCATTTTAACATTTACAACACCTTGTGTGTAAAAATAATGGTTGATCTTCGCATTGGTCTGAACAAAAACGGCATACGTGCTGAATGATAATGCAAATTTACTCAGTAAATGCTGTTTAAGAAACAGCAGAAATATAGCGGTTACCCCGGTTCCCTCTGAAAACAAAGCAGTTGTGCTTATAAACACTACTTTATTAGACATTATAAGGAAGTTAGGATGAAAAGAATACGCCATCAAATGTTTTCAAGTTTGATGGTCTGATTTTAACACCATAAAGTAATTGTAATAATTAATCAACAGTACATTATAAGCAATCACTTGTGTTATGTCCCAGTGAGTGCTGGCCCTGTTCTTTTTTCTCTCTTCTTTTTTTGGGGGGGCTTGTCCAGGATTAGGGTTAGGTTAGGGTTTATGACACGTCATAAATATGGGCTATTCTGTGATTGAAAGCACAAGCCTGTAGAACGAGCAACAGCACCACTTTACTTAAATATCACATTAACCTGTTAGTCAGCACCCCCGCTTTTGGAAAATCCCAAAAAATGACATACCCAAACTAAAACAGATACAGTTCATGAACCCTTTGCACTAAAAGCATAAGTAAGGTATCATTTGAAAGCAGACACTTTGCAGTTTATGGTAAACTCATAATTAATTATTGTCACAAAGAAGAAAATAGTTTAAAATAGATTTGAAATTTTGAAAAGTTATTAGAAATTTATTTTTATGAAATATATTTATGAAAATGAAAGTGAAGTTGGCCTTGTGGCAATCTAGAAATGCACTGCAGCTAAAGCCACATGTCTGACCATGTTATATTTCAAATCTGAAGATGATAGGTTTAAAACTCTGAGTTTTATTACATGTTTTTCAAGACCATGTCATGAGACTTTATTTAGAAAGGACTCTAAAATGTTAACTGATGTTTATTGTCATCTATTCAAGGGTATTGTCGATATTGTGTTTGTGGTGCTAAGTGCCCCATTCAGTTTCAGTCTCCCCTGAACACATTCACACCTCTCCAGCCAGCTTATGGCTCTTATTATTCTTTTCTTTTGTCTCTATTATAATTACTGATGTTCTATTCAAGATGATTTAATCCCTCATTTCATTCACCAAACTTCTCACTTCACCTTCTTTCAAACTGTATCTAATGCCCTTCTTGGAAAAAAAAGAGAGAAAAAAAGTGAGCTTTACTATTAAGAATTATTTATTTGCATTAGCTTTAGATTAGAACAGGTGCATATCTGGGCTCGTTAGCATATTAGCTTAGCACAGCAACAAAACATGACAATTTATAAGATTAAAACCACGTTTTTTCTCCAAACTTACTAGTCGATTGTTTTAAATAACCTTCTTTGATGTGATGTGGCTTTGGATCAAAAATCAGACAGAAAATATATCATTTTAGGCTATTCTGCACAATGAGAAAAGCTATCTCGATTAGCATTGCATTATAAATATAATCTACTATTATGAATACCTGACATGGCGTGAAGAACACAGATAAACAACATATCGTCACAATCGTGTATTTATTACTTTCAAAAGTGACGTTCTGTATGTTTATATCAATGATTATAACGATGTCTGGTAGCCTCTGTTAGTCCCGTGTATGTCACATGACTGCCTCTTGTTCATCATGTTTGTGGACTAAAGGTGCACAGAGCGCCCTCCGGCTTCGGGTATGGTTTGGACACACAGTAGTCAGTGTATACAGCGCTCATATGATGAAAACAGCGCGTTTTGGGTAAAAATTGAATAAATATGACTCCTCTGTATAGAAAATTGACATAAACGTATGACAGTGGATCAATATTTCTCCAAATGTGCATGCTTTTAAGCTAAAAGCCCTGAAGGATGTTATTTTGTGGAGTTTTTTCTTGATGATCGTACAGAGTTTTTTTTCTCAATGGCTGAAGCTGACGCTCATATTTCAATGAAAAGGTAACGACTCCGTTTCTCATATTCATAACTCCCGACGCATATTAACAAATAACGGTCACTATGCGATGTTGAGAGTAAAATAAAGATTAAAAATTGAAGCTCGAGTCTTAGATCTTTTTAATGATGTATAGTTTGTCAAGGTAATTATATTAAATCTAACAGTAAATTTGAGCTAATTTAAACAAAGAAGCTTTGGTGCGTAGGCGTGCCAGTGCTGGTTAACAGGTTAAACCATATCGCTATTCCTGGTTTTCCATTCTTAAATTTAAAGAGTCATTTCACCCAAAAATGAAAATTATCCCATATAAATATCCATATTTATAACTTTATAAACTATAATCACTGGCTACCGGCAACGACCTTACGCATACGAGTTACGGAGAAAGAGTGACCTCTGACCCGGTGTAAACTTAGCTTGACTTTCATACGGCCGTTACCGGAAGCTAGTTTTTATAGTTTATAAAGTTATAAATATGAATATTTTTCTTACAAAAACCAATCGCTTTGCTTCAGAAGGTCTTTATTAACCCCCTGGAGTCGTTTGGATTACATTTATGATGGGCTTTTTTGGGCTTCAAAATCTCGCCCCCCCATTTACTCCCAATATAAAGCTTGGAAGAGCCAGGATATTTTTAAATATAACTCAGATTGTGTTCATCTGAAAGAAGATACACCTAGGATGGCTTGAGGGTGAGTAAATCATGGGATAATTTTCATTTTTGGGCGAACTAACCCTTTAAGAGCTCTTGAAATAAGACTTTTCTTATACCATTTAAGATATTTAAGACTTTTTAAGGACCCACAGGGATCCTGAAACTACAGTATTTTGGCACAAAATCATGTCACTTGGTGGAAGCTTCATATCAGTTTCCTTATCACCCAAGTTACAATTTTGCTACCATCACTATATGACGTCTAACGTAATGTCTCGCGAAACAGCGCTGTCTTCAGACTGTGTTTGAGCACCTGCAGGAGCTGAGGGTTCTCTCTGCCGATCTGCTGTAGTAGAGCTGGTAGGAGAGACGGGTTCTGCTGGATGATCTGTCTCATCTGCAGGAACTGTGGCTGGTTCCTCAGGAACTCCAGAGGATTCGCTGCACACACAGGACAGAGTCAGAGATGCGTGTCACACACTCCAATGGCAAGAACGGTCAACTGTGTGCATGCAACTCACCCCCTGATCCTGTGCTGGGCTGTGATGGGGCGGTACTGGACGGTGAAGTGAGACCCGTAGACACGACAGGAACGCCTCCTGCAGGAGCCACAGGGTCAGCACCTCCCACACTGCCCTCGCCCTCCGCAGGAATGCCCTGCAACACACACACATCCCTCAAAAGTTGGCATTGAGAAAACACATCTGCACTTGCCAAAGCATTTTCAGCACAGAAGTATATAATAAAATAAGAGGGCATAATTATAATGAAGCCTGAATAAGAATGTTTTGAGCCAGTTCTGCTGATTTAAATGTCATTTCTTTGCTTTATAAAGACACACAGTTTCTCACCGTGAGCAAGTACTCGACGGCCCGGTCAGGATTGTTGAAACTAGCTCTCAGCGCCGCCACCACTTTGTCTCTCTCGTATCCCATCAACATGATCTCCGTCACCATGTTCTCGTAGGACTGACCCGTCACTGCACACACAAGACACGTGAATGAACTGATCTTCATAACTAGTGCTGGTCTGTGTGAGCGTGTGTGTGTGTGTGTGTGTGGATTTACCCAGCGCAGACGTTGCCTCTTCAAATATGTTTGCATTTGGCGAAGAACCCGAACTGTAAAAAAGAAGGAAAAAAACAAAAGTTTGTTCTCACGCATCAAGCAAGCACGAGCTTCCGTTTATCATGTTTCAGTGCTGATTAATGTTTATAAAAGCCTAAATTCAATCTGCTCATCATATAAATTGATCGCGTCTCTTCAGAAGGCTTGAATTAAAGCGCTCCATTCATAATGATTTATTTTAGCATCGCTTAATGAATGTTTTGAAGCGTCACAGTTTTGGGTGAGTAGACTTTCAATTAGCATTCACATCTAATCAACAATAATACAGTCTATAACATCCCGTGTGTGCGAGTGTGTTTACCTGACGGGTGTGGAGGAGGGCGCAGCGCCGCCAGCAGGCTTCTCCTCGGCGGGCGTGTCGTCTTTGGCCGGGGTTTCTGCGGGCGGGGCAGCAGACGGGGTCGGGGTCGCTGTAGTGCTGGAGGAGGCGGAGCTGGAGCTGGTCGCTGTGGCAGCAGATGATGGGGCAGATGTCGATGCAGGAGCCGCTTTAGGCTGCAGGAGACACAATCGCATTACTCTCAACTTCATATAAACACACAAACATCATCACATCCACGAGTCAAGGAATTTGGCATATTTTGGATGAATAAATCAAAAGTAGGACTGTATACCTAATTTCATAGGGTCCTACAACACATGCTTGATTAAAAAATGGCCTCAATCTCAAAGCAAAAAAAAAAAAAATGTCTTTTTACTTCACCCACTTCCATTAATGATATGTGTTTCTTTTAAAATCCCTCTTTAATATTTCAGAATGTTTCAGACGTGCAAAAGACTGATAAATGTCTCACCTTTGCTACCATAACCACCACAAAGTTCTTCTCATCTATCTTGTACTCCTTGAGCGCCGTGTCATCATTCAGAATTTTGCCTGTAGGGGACAATATAATTAAAACAAACGAAACGTTATTCATCAGCCCGCAGCTCTCGCGTATGAATCTGACAGGTGTCTGTCATTCATCAAATGATGCTGCTGCATAAACAGACTTTATCGCTGCATTTCACATGATTATAGAGAAAAACCTGTGAGGACGAATCATATGCGTTACCCAGGGTCACATCCTTATCAGCTGGAAACAGCCGTCCAAACACGCCACACAATTACACCTTATCACATGCAGAGAAATGATGTACCTGCGTATATCAACTTCTGTCCCGCCACCGGAAAGCCATCTTTTCCCTTTTCATTCTCTATTTTTTCCTTTAAGGCTTTTACCTGCGAAAGACAGAGCAGGAGAACACAAATCACTAAAACCAGTTTAAAGGGGACCTATTATGCCTGTTTTACAAGATGTAATATAAGTCTCAGAATGTGTGTGTGAAGTTTCAGCTCAAAATCCCCCACAGATCATTTATTATAGCTTGTCAAATTTGCCCCATTTGGGTGTGAGCAAAAACACGCCGTTTTTGTGTGTGTCCCTTTAAATGCAAATGAGCTGCTGCTTTCCAGAAGGGGGCGGAGCTTTAACAGCTCAACAACAACAAAGCTGGAGAATCTCACGCAGCCAAAATGACGAAAGTGTTCAGCCTTACATTGTTCAAACCGGAGTCGACACTGATGGAGAGACTCAGGAAGAAGTTACAACTTTTAGACGTTTCTGAATGGTTAGTGGATAAATTGATGTAGTTGCTGTGGAGTTGATTCAACTCATCCACTAGCATGTGCCGTCATGTTCATCTTTTGTGTTGAATTGACCCTCGTTTGTGAAGCAGTCCGGCGTAAAATGACGGCATGACAACAACACTCGACTACAACAACTCTTCCTCTTCTCTAAAATATAATTGCAATTATTAATCACGATTATTCGCAATTTGAAAAAGTTGACCCTTGACTTCATCACTTTGGATGTAATGGAATTTATTGCTTACAATTGTATTGATAATAGTACATTGAACCCTATTCATCAATTCGACTTCTGTTTAGTGCTTTGTAAGTCAGATATTTTATGAGAAAAAATTCAGTTGCAAATGAGTCAAATCAGATTCAAATCGCTCTATAAAAGCATATTCATACAGATCGTAAAGAATGATACTCGTCCTCTTTTTTTCATCTTTGAAATGGCTAAACACTACAAACAGACTGACGGATATGTAGTTTTCAATTTCTTTACATTATGAAAAAGCTAAAAAAGCAAAAGCTAAAATGTTTAAAAAAAAAAAAATTCCAAATTATTATTTTCATTTTGTAGCCGCCGCATAGACCGCATTCATTCACCAACCATGATCAAACAATATGGTCAAGAATCATGTTTGGATTTATTACAGATTTGTTCGCAGATTCAGTAGCATCAAAAGGCACACACGGCCTCGAACTTCACAATCAACATCGCTAAACTCAAATATACATGTTTGTCGCTGTCATCAGATCATCAACGCTTCTTTATGAGAGACGCACGGTTGCCAGATTGAGAAGATTAAGTAAAACACTGGGTGGAAAACGTATCCTTTTTAAGAGAAAAGCTCCGTTTGGAGAATTTATTTTCCTGGCATCTGACAACAGCACAAATATTCAGCGGGACAAATATCACGTTGATTATTTTATCACGATTAATTGAGCTTGAACTGATCTGATCTGAATGACACTTCACTAAAAAAATAGCTGTAAAAAAAAAATTACACTGTTAAAATAACAGTAATATACCGTAAAATCAATGCATTCTGGGCTATAATTGTAATTTTTGAGAAAGTAACTTATAGGTTACTTTCTCAGAAATTACAAATAATATTACCCAGCCAGAATGCATTGTAAAATGCGAAGGTAATATACTGTAAAATCAATGAATTCTGGGTAATTTTATTTGTCATTTTCGAGAAAGTAACCTAAAGGCAACTTTCTCGAAAACAACAAAAATTACCCAGAATGCATTGTTTTTACAGTATATTACTGTTTCAATGAAAACCGGTATTTTACTGTGTAGATTTTTAATTTTTTACAGCTATTTTTTTAAAAGTGTTTTCTGAAATTAAACTTGTTTAATAATTGATGAATTTTACACTGCTATTGAACTGAATAATGACTATTTTCTTCTGTAGAGATGAATTAATCTCGTATTTGATGAAGTTTGCATCATTGATTCTGTTTATTACTGTGAAGTTGCTTTGAAACAATCTGTATAGTATAAAGCGCTAATTTATAATTTGTATAAACTAAGTCAAAGTCACAATCGGATCTCAAATCAAACACAAAAGTAGTTTGGACCAGATCCGATGCGAGTTCTGGCTGTTTGAAGAAAAAAAAAAAAAACTAAACTTATTGAAGCTAGATATGGAAAAAAAGCATATTTTTGGTGAAAAGTTTTGCTGCTTTCCTGGAAAATACCATTTCTAAGAATAAACTGTTCCAAAAGGCCTGGTCAACAGGAAGGTCAACAAACGCACCGAGCGTCTTCCTTCCTAAAGGTCCGGCTGATATATTTAACGGCACAAAGGTGTCATTTGTTCCAGATATAGTTGAAAAAGGGTAAATATACAACTCTAAATAAAACATCAAGTTGAATAATAATGAATAAAAATGGATAATGAATGAATGAATGAATAATAAATTAACGCCCAAAACATCCACCCTATTAGTCAAGTCAGCTTTATTTCTATAGCGCTTTATACAGTACAGATTGTTGCAAAGTAGCTAAACAATAATAAACAGTAAAATAACAGAATCAATGACGCAAACTTAGACAAATTCTGCTGTAAAGACAAGAAGTTTTGTTCTCATCCGATAGTGTCACTAATACACAAACATGAGTGTCAACAACAGTTTGATCAGTTATCTAACTGGATAACAGGGAGCAAAAGACAAAGACTGGGATCATGCCACAGTCACGTGACTCAGCACAGACATGAGAAAACAGACAGAAATACTGTAATGAAAGTCACTGGGGTACAGTGAAGCCAGCAGTGACCTTCCATCAAACTAAACCAACTGTTGATTTGGGAAAGTCCCCATCTAGAAGAACAATTAAAGCAGACAAATAAGAGAAGCATGTGTTTGTGTTCTCGAATATAAGGTTTCTGTCACTTCAATGTCTGGAAATCACATAAATCATCTTAACAGACCAGAAACACACACAGATAGTTGTGTGTTTATATCACACACACTAATAACACACACAAACACACGTTAAACAATTTATAACAGCACAGCATGACTTGCTAAAACACTTAAATTACCCCTTAATAATCCGCCTGGCACTTCTAAAAACTCATATTTGGTATTTAAATGCTAATTACATAGATTTTGAAGTAACTACAGTGTGTTTGTGTCTCATTTAGAAAACTTTGCTTATGTTTCGACTGAAGTAAAAACTCATTTTACGAGCAGCTAACATGCTAATGCTAAAACGCCTCACAGAACTCCGTAAACAGCGGCGCGCGCGCACAGAAACGCGCCTAATGTGATCATATAAAGCGTAAGAGTTTAATTCTGGTGCGTTTGAGTGGCTTAATGGAGTGTTTTCGTGACATTGCTGACAGAAATCCGTTAGCTGTTAGCCGCTAGCAGCGCGCGCTCCTCTCACGCGCTCGTCTCTCACCGTCTCCTCCGCGTCGATGTCGATTTTGAACGTCTGCTGCTGGAGGGTTTTCAGCGTGATCTGCATTTTCACGTTCGTCCGTGTCGCCGCTGTGGAAACTGATCGAGGGCTGGATCGCTGGCTGTGTTTTTTTCGCCGTGGCTCATCACAGCCTGTCCGCCGCCATAACGCGCATAAACACTCGACGGCCCGTCCCCCCTTACGCCGAACTGCGCATGCGTCAGTGAACACAGTGCTGATGGGAAATTGAGTTTTTGTTGCGTTTACGCAAAAATACAGTTTTCTTATGATATAAGAAACGCTATCTGATCTCAATCAGGGTGATAGCGTTAAAATAAAACTGGATAAATCCGTTAACCCTAACCTGACATCACAACTCTACTGTATTTTGGCTTTAAAGGATTAGTTCACTTTCAAATTAAAATTTCCTGATAATTTACTCACCTCCATGTCATCCAAGATGTTCATGTCTTTCTTTCTTCAGTGGAAAAGAAATGAAGGTTTTTGATGAAAACATTCCAGGATTTTTCTACATATAGTGGACTTCACTGGGGTTCAAACGGTTGAAGGTCAAAATTACAGTTTACAGCGATCCCAGACGATAAATAAGAGTCTTATCTAGAGAAACCATCGCTCATTTTCTAAAAAATTTTTTTTTTTTTAATTTTATACATTTTTTAATCATAAATGCTCATCTTGAACTAGCTCTCTTCTTCTTCTGTATTTGAATTGTGTATTACTGCCCTCCACAGGTCAAATTTAGAACTAAATTGTCATATACAATATTCTAGTGCAAGTATATGACAATTAGTTATATATATAAACTTTAACCTGTGGAGGGCAGTAAAACACTTAGCAGTGTCTACGCTGCCGGAATTCAAATAGAGAAGAAGAAGAAGAGAGCTAGTGAAAGATGAGCATTTATTGTTAAAACCATATATATATATATATATATATATATATATATATATATATATATATATATAAAATGTCCTATGGTTCTATGGTTTCTCTAGATAAGACTCTTTTTCCTCGTCTGGGATCATGTAGAGCTCTTTGAAGCTGCACTGAAACTGACATTTGGACCTTCAACCCGTTGAACCCCAGTGAAGTCCACTATATGGAGAAAAATCCTGGAATGTTTTCCTCAAAAACCTTCATTTCTTTTCCACTGAAGAAAGAAAGACATGAACATCTTGGATGACATGGAGGAGAGTAAATTATAAGGAAATTTTAATTTGAAAGTGAACTAATCCTTTAAGCACTGGTCTAACTTTAACTGGAAATAAAAACATGAATGATCAGATGTAGTTCCCCTCCGGGTAGAACTACATCATATATATATAGTCACTGATTGGCATCATCAGTCACTTATAACATCAATATTTTGCTTGTTTTCAAATCCTTCCATTGCCGCACCTCCTCAAGCAAATGGAAAGAGTGTAAACGCAACAGATGCAGAAACAATAGGGGCCGCCGCCTGCAGTCGGGCCCCTCAAACGTGTACGTCATTGAGTGACTCAGATCTGCCAAGAGACTCTGTGGGAATCAGGCAAGAATACCAATGATTCTGCATTACTAATCGCACAGTCAATAATCATGTACTTTCTCTCATTTCAGAATGAGAGAGCAAATCTAGCTAACAGAAATATGTTCTAAGAACGTTTTTGCTATCGTAAGTTATGAAAAGTTATTTTTGAATATTCTCCAACTAGTCAAAACGTCCAATTTTATGTGAATGCCAAGGGAACATTCTATTATTCAAGCATTATGGGAATGTTACTTTTGAATGTTCTCTGAAAGTTCTGAAACAAGTAGTAACATTTAAAAAACGTTAGTCGAACGTCCAACTAAAACGTTTTGGAAAAAAAAATTTTCTGAGAACATTATTATAGATAACTCTGAACAAACATTCTATAGTGCGCAACAATCGGTTCCGGAAGTAAAAACTCATTCATTTTCTCCATAGGGAAATTAATTTTTAATGATAACTTATAAACCGTTAAAGTCAGCCCTGCTGTGAGCTACGAGGATGTTAATCAATGGTATTTCCATCTGTTGAAGCCGTCAGCCCACATTATTTCAACTTAGTTTTAAAACAATAGTGTTTAACAGCAGAATTCATGGTGAAAAACTACATTACCCATGATGCTGTACAGAAAACCCACCAATCAGAGAGTTGCTGTGAGTAAATTGCGCCAAAAGAGCTTGTTAGCTCCGCCCACTCCCATGAACCACTGCGAGTTTCTCTACGCTCTCAAAACACTAAAATATTTTAATATATAGGCATATTTTGCAATAAACTTAAAATATATTGTTTTTAAAAGAGTAGTTTTATATTTCTCCATTGTTTTTAATTCGATTAATGCTTCATGGGATTGTAGTTCTTTTCCTCACTAAAGCCATTAAGTTTAGTCTTGTATTTTTGTCCGATTTTCAAATAATTTTTTGCTTCAAATCAAAGTTTATAATGATATGATTCGCCCTATAGCTTGTTGGTTTGGTTTATGGCATATAATGCTTTAACAAATACTTTTTAAATACTATTAAATCCCTATGGGAGAAATTAATGGAAAATATACTTCCGATGTTGTACCAAATTTCGCTCCCCCCTCGCTGAAGTCGCTACCTGATTGCCTAATCTTAACCCCACCCCTAATCCAAACCCCTCCCCCACACATACTCCTAAACCTACCAATTCCAGGGGGTTAATAATCTTGCAGGGTTTGAAATTCGGCATAAAACCAGAACCAGTGCGCTGAAAAAGTGGGCAGGCACTAATGCACTTTATTAACATTACTAGAAGAACGTTTGTTCATAACTGTGAGAGAACATTGCTAGAATGTTCTGAGAACGTTCCCAGTTTTTCTGGGATGTCACATAATTGTAGTTTAGATTAATAATTAATATGCATTGCGTAAATGACTGCCAATGCCATCTGAAATTTCATCCCGCTTTTAGCCGAGTGTAGATTAATAATAATGCACGGGATGCAGAGTTTGCAGAACGTCCACAGAGTCTGAGAACAATGAATTATACAACAGGGAGATTCGGCACACGTTTTAATAAAATATGAAAGGTTTCGCCCTAAAGGACATGACCCTGCGTGTGAAGTCACCTTACGGTCTGGGGCTCAACCTTCAGAACGCCCAGAGGAACAGCCACTTCTGCTCAAATTATCCTCTTCATTTTGAGCCACAGTTCAACCGAACGTGGAAATTCTGCCATCATTTATTCACCCTCATGTTAGCCTAAATGTGTACTTCTTCATCTCTTCCGAGAGCCTGTCAAACTCCATTAAGACAAAATCAATGACTCATGAATGTAAAACATCTACTTTTGTCTGTGGTGTATCCTGGCTGACAGGGAAAGTTCTCACAAATTTCACTAATGCTTTATAAATGTTATGAGAAAAATGTCTTTATATACAGTATGTAGAATTCAGAAACCCTTGTTATTAGCGACACTGGTGGCCGTTAAGTGAACTGCAGCAGCAACTGACTGCTTGTGCATTAATGGTGCGCAAACACAAGCAGTAAGTCGCTCCTGCAGTTCACTTAACGGCCACCGGTGTCGCTAATAATAAGAGACTGAACATGATTCAAGTTGTTTTTCGATCTTTGTTTAGAAGCAAAAACAAGTTTGGAAATACAAATTAATATTAACACACATTAACTAAATTCTGAAGATTAAATTAATATTGTTTGAATGTTATTAATTCATATAATTACTATTAATATTAAACATCAAACAGTTTTTTTATAGCATTTTCTTTACACAAAGCACAAATTCAGTTCATTTTCCTGCCCTCCTTTGATTGGCAGGATATATCGGCCCTGACTATCATCTGTTTTTAAACTATCGGCGGATAGTGCGAAAATTTGTTTTTATCGGCCATACCGATTATTAGCCGATATATCGGTGCATCTCTAATAAAAAGTTCTTAGCATGCTCACGCAATTTAGAGTCGGAGTACTGCAGGTATTTGGAAATCTAAGCAACAATAATAATAATAAAACCTTGTTAGCATAATTACACAGCATTAAAGTTCAATTATTTAGCATGCATACTTTGGTATAAAGTATTTCAGCCAATCTATAGGCTATAAAATGGCCTATAATGCAGAAATTGATTTCACATCTGGAAGAGAAGCAATTTTTTTTACACAAACGTTCATCTTCTTCAAATCACACATATTTCTATGTATCTACAGTGTGTTTCGTTTCCATTTAAGATGAACTATTAATTTTTATTTTTTATTTTTTTTTTCCATTCAGCAGAATTTAAAACTCATATGCTTAAATGTAAATGTATTAAAAAACATATACAGAACCGGCAGTATAAATGCATTTTCTTTACACTGGTTTGATCATGACATTAACGTGTTTTCAAGTGAAGGGAATATTCCTGAGAAATTTCTCATCGGTCTGGTCATGTGTCCGTCTCTCTCTCATCACACTCTTCTCTGGTTGTTTAAAGGCAGAATTCGTCTGCGTCTCTGAAGGGTCTCCGGGGTCTCCTCCTGCCGAAACACTCCTCTGAAGTTCTGATCCGCTGATCCCTCGTGTCTCGCAGATATTTTTAAAAGATGATGTTATAGCTGTGAAATAAAAGCAGCTCTGGAAACACAATCTCTTCTCTCGGGTTTCAGACGTGACTTCTTTATCATCAGCTGCTTAAACCGGACAGATTTGATTGTATACAAATATTTTATATGCAGTAACACTGACAGTGATGTGACAAAATGAACTTGCTCTTACAGAAATTTGGTTTGGTTGATCATTTACTAAAGGATGTGATGCATCATCATAGTAACACTTGAATTATAACGTTATGAACAAACGTTCTCCCAGTAACGTTAATAGAACGTTCGTTCAATGTTATCTGGTCTCTAATAATGTTCTCAAAACGTTAGCACAAAAACATTATTGAGCGTTTTTTCTGAAATGTTTTAGTTTGACATTCATCTAACGTTTTTTAAACGTTACTACTCGTTTTCGTAACGTTCAGAGAACATTCAAAAGTAACGTTCCCATAATGTTTGAAGAATAATACAATGGAATGTTTCTTTAACGTTTGTGTAACTTTTTAAAACATTCAAACAAACATTTAGAAAAAACGTTTCTGGGAAATGCTGTTGAAAGTGGATTGCGACAAAACACAATTGTAGCCAATCAGCAGTAAGGGGCGTGTCCACTCATTAAGGGGGAGGTGCCTGTGTTGCATAGTGTGTTTGTGAATTTGGGGGCGGAGCTGTCAACATAGGGGTGTGATCCTATTGGGTAGGGGCGTGTTTGTTTGGGTGATTTCAAATATTTACAGCATTTCTCAGAAATTGCTTACTGCGCCTTTAATGGGAACATCTGCAAAATGTTATTAGAACATTTTTTTTCGGGGGGTTGAACAAAATCCACTGAAAACTCAACAGCTCCTACTGACATCTTGAAGGTCAAAGCTTTATCAGAGACTTTGCTTCATGTAATCTGAATGCTTGTCATCCACTTCAGACTGATGGACTGGAGGGAAATGATGTTTCTGTCTTTGTCCTCCTCGACCCTGAAGAAACATTCAATCAAAAGCGCATCAAGACGCTCGCGCACAAACAGAGTTCTGCTCTTCCTGGCGTTCTGGAGATGAAGTCTCGTGTGGAAAGTCTCTGTAGAGGTCATCCTCTGTGGGATTTATCAGGGTTTTCCTCTCACCTCATAACACTGGAACTGGAAAACTCCAAAGGGAAGCTGCTCATGGAATTGTATTTCAACTCCTGACATTTTGTCCTTGAACACAAGCGTTTATTTCTCTCCCCGGAGCTCGCTTACCTCACAGATCGTCGTTTTAACATCGTGAGGCGCATTATAACAACACTGTCAGGGTAAAACTCCTCAGGGGGTTTCCAAACTAAAGACGAATGTCAAATGAAGAAAAAACTCATTTTTAAATCTTTGAGTTTTGTGTAAATGTGTTCTCTGTTCTGCGAGATATATGGTTGAACTCTGGTAAAATTTTGTTCAAGTTCCAAAAACATTTTAAGGGGTTTATCATGAATTGGAATCATAAATATAATGGTTGTACCATTTTATGGTAAATGTTTTATGATCTTTCTGATCACATATCAACAAAACAGCTTTCTGCGTGTTGGTTACACTTTGATTTGATGAATGAAATAATGATTTAAAAAATGTGTGTGTGAAGTTTCATCTCAAAATCCCCCACAGATCATTTATTATAGCTTGTCAAATTTGCCCCATTTGGGTGTGAGCAAAAACACGCCGTTTTTGTGTGTGTCCCTTTAAATGCAAATGAGCTGCTGCTTTCCAGAAGAGGGCGGAGCTTTAACAGCTCAACAACAACAAAGCTGGAGAATCTCACGCAGAGAAAATGAGGAAAGTGTTCAGCCTTACATTGTTCAAACCGGAGTCGACACTGATGGAGAGACTCAGGAAGAAGTTACAACTTTTAGACGTTTCTGAATGGTTAGTGGATAAATTGATGTAGTTGCTGTGGAGTTGATTGAACTCATCCACTAGCATGTGCCGTCATGTTCATCTTTTGTGTTGAATTGACCCTCGTTTGTGAAGCAGTCCGGCGTAAAATGACGGCATTTACAAAAACAACTCTTCCTCTTCTCTAAAGCAGCCCAACATGGCCCCGCCCCCTTTGTTGTGTGTTCTCGGGGGCGGAGCTTATGTAAATTTAGGGTTAGTGATGTCACCAACCCGGGAAGAAGCTCGTTGTATATGATATGTTTGACCACAAAATATTTTCTTTAAAATTCAGAAACATCTCTAATATCACAAAAGACGTGAATTCGTCTCTCCGAAACAGAAAACGGCGGAAGCGCGTGCGTTTAGGTTATCTGATAACTTTATTACCAAGTTAAAAAAAGACAATGAATTACAATATTTACAGAATATAGAGAAATCAAAGGAATAAAACTGTAAACAACCAGTCTAGTCGACATCACAACCCACCATCAGAAATCATCAGGAGTTTCACAGAAGAAAGGCCAAACGCAGGAGATCTAAGGTCAACTATGGCGCACCTTCAACAGGAAGAGAGGATTAAAGGGAAACCATAAAAACTAAAGCGTATATATACAGATATCCAGTGTGTCACGATAGAGTCTTAAAAGCTTATTTCTGATGGTTCTCTACACGGGCGTCTTTTAGAAAGGCTGGGCTACTCCTTATGAAGGGTTTTAAGGGTACAAAAGGTCTTTTTTTTAGTATTTTTTTCTCTTAACCAGAACATTTACAACAGCTTTGAACAGTGGAGAGCTAAAAAACGAAAAAGAGACGTCATCTATTGATTTGTATTTTTCTTTCTTTCTATTCTTCTCTCTCTTTTTTTTTTTTGTTTAAGTTAAATATCAGAACAACACTTAAAGGAACAGACCCCGTTCTGAAACAGCACAGTTTCAAACACTTAGCTTCGAGTTTATACACGGCTGCAAAACGGCATGCAGATTACCCAGAAGGCAGCTGGGTTCGCCCTCCGCAATGTCCAGTCATTGCTCGGGAAAGACAATCATATCTCGGGCTACCAGAGCTTTGGGACTTTGGGAAGCGACACTTTTGGTACCAAGAAGAGGTTTGTTTCTTTCTGTAGTCGTGTGTGTTTAAACGATGGATACGTCGAGAACTTCCGCTTCACGGATCCAGCCGATGCTGGGAGGGAAGCGTCTAACATCCGCGTCTATAAGGCTTTGGGGTTTTCGAGCAGCAACTTCCATCACGTACAATCTCAGCCTTACGGGAAAATGGCTTTGTTAAGCCTGGGAGTCTCTTCCTCTTTTAAAGGAACAATCCGAGTTCAAGAACCGGAAGTGATCGTCCTTCAGCTTATACAAAGCCAAAAAAAAAATCACGGTAAAATACTGAATCTCGTATCTTTGTTTGAGCGTTTGTTCCAGTGTAAAACTCGTGGCGTGTTTTGAAACGCAATTACAGAGCTGCTTGTTTTGAACCCAGAATATTCCTTTAAACACACTGACGGACGGGAGGAAAATCTACCTGAGGTCGGCAGAAACTCGTGATTTTGACCCATCGATGTTCAACGCGTCTCGGGACCGACGGACGATGATCGTTCAATCGTTATTAAAGTGAAGTGCAAGATGAGCCGGGAAGTGGCCGAAATCTTCAAAAAGTAGCAATTTGCTACGAGTTTTGTTTTCTGGGGCAAGTGTTGATACTCTAAAATCGTGTCTAAAAGAATCGAGATTATCTAGATAAATAAGATGACAACTATTCCTCAAGGAATTCAGCTACAGGAAGATTAACACAAGGCTAAAATGTAAAAAAACAGAAACCGTCAGTCGGCATATTCAGACCGAATCCCAAACGCTCCAGGTGGATCGCCTCTCGTTTCTCGTCTGTGACGGACGTGAAGCGCGACACACCGTCTTCAAGACTATCAGTGCGCGCGTTCACCGCGGCGGAAGACATTCGATTCTTTACGTACGTTGGTGTTTGTATTAAACGAATGGCAAAAAGTGCATGAGAGAAGGGCTTCGAAAGTGGAAAATCTCTGGCTTTTCGGACTCGAGATTCGATCGGAATATCCAGCTCACGGTTTCATTCACTATTGGTTACCAATATATCAACATCTGTCCTGAGGGACCAAGTCACACTTTGTAAAATTCAGTGTAAGATTCAGCAACTGAACAAACATCTACCGATACTCCAAATCTAGCTTTTAAAACCGAAAACAATCGTGAAGCAGCCAAAACAAACGATAAACAGACAGACGAAAAAACAACGTACGACATTCTTAAGCCAACGGACGTGTTTCTCTACAGCTTTCGATTCGCTCCTAAGGGTCGTTTTTGGTCTCCAGCGTCTTTATGTCTTCCTCGTTCTGAATCGGACACTTGGATTGGTCAGGTTGATCCGCCCTCGCAGCGTCCACAGTGTTAGTGGATAGGTCCAGCCCCCTGTCAATCACAGCTGCTGGACCAATCAGAGGCAGAGCTGCTGATGAGGGAAGAGGACTGCCGTCTTTCTTGTTGCCGTTAACAGTCCTGAAAGCATCAGATCATGTGGCTTTACCTCATGCATGTTCAACTGCTATGGTACATTAAGGGTCAAAGGGTTAGTTCACCTGAAAACGGAAATTACTCGCCCTCATGTCGTTCCAAACCCGTAAGACGTTCGTTCATCTTTGAAGCACAACTTAAGATTTTTTTAATAAAGTCTATCCAAACAAGATCCATATGGACTCAAATTTGGTAAAATGAGGTTTGTTCTTGCGGTTATCGAAGCCTAAATTCAATCTGTCCATCGAATTAAACTACTACATTCACTTTACCATCTCTTCATGAATGTTTTAAAGCATCAGAGCTTCAATAGAGGGACAGAAATCGCTTCATTTCAAATATATTCATTCGAGTTCTGAAGATGAACGAAGGTCTTGTGGGTTTGACACGACATGAGGGCGAGTGATGATGACAGGATTTTTGAACTAACCCTTTAAGTCAATCACAGTGATTGTGGGACTCACATGCCGTGTCGAAGGACGTGTCGTTCCCATTCCGTGCTCAGCGTGAACGTGCGGCCGCAGAACTCGCACGGATACCGTTTCACCGGAGACTCCGGAACCGCAA
The DNA here is from genome assembly GCF_018812025.1 of Megalobrama amblycephala. NCBI lineage: Eukaryota > Metazoa > Chordata > Actinopteri > Cypriniformes > Xenocyprididae > Megalobrama > Megalobrama amblycephala. The sequence goes on from NC_063061.1 coordinate 39,355,400, forward strand.
CACCTGCATCAGCGTTACAACACGACAAAACTGTGACTGAACACAACATTCACTGAACAAACGAGCAGAAAACATCCTAAACATGACATTAGTATCTTTAAACAATCAATTTAGTGACATTTGGCATTTACATTCATGCATTAGACGGATGTTTTTATCTAAAGAACGTTGCATTCAAGATAATCATTTGATCAGTTCATGCATTCCCTGGGAATCGAACCCTGAGCTGTCTGAGCGACGGGGATGATTTTGCTTCAGTATATCAGTATTTCATTTCAAAGATTTTACTACTTAACCGACTGTCAGAGGCTTTTCTAAATCTGTTTTGTTTGGCATTTTATTATGTTAAAAATAAAGTTCCTTTGAACACATGCATCAGACATTCGCCGACCATTGAGCTGATCGTCACACTAAAACCATATTTAATACTTCAAAAACAGTTTAGAGCGATGCGATAAAGCGAACAGAGCTTTCACACCGAACACAAAGCGAATGATTGTTAATTCACGCCTGCATTTTTCCTCGTGTACGAATCTCAGAAAATATAATCACAGCTGGGTAACAAGTGCATTACAGCTGCAATTAGCATCATCGAGTGCTTGTAATAACATCTGATTGTGACCTAAAGTGGATTGTGATTATATAATGGGCAGACATGCATTATTTGTAGTGTTTTATGTTCTATTCAGCTATTTTTATGACTTGTTTTACATTTTGCGCCTCCTGATTGTCTTTACATCCAGACTCAGAATGAGTGAACGTGATGAACGCTGTTACCTGCGGCCTCCTGTGTGCGGCTGCTCGTCTCCTCCGGAAGCTTCTCCTCCTCCTCCTCCTCATCCATCAGCTCTTCCTCCTCCTGCTCCTCTTCCTCGTCTGCCTCCTCTACGGCCTCGGCTTCCTCTCTCTCCTCTTCCTCGCTGCTGCTGGCGTCCTTCATCTTGTCCTTCATCAGCTCCAGCTGGTCCAGGTTCACCCGCCCCACCAGCTCAAAGTTACGGATCACCTGCGGACGATCGGTTAGACTGAGGTCAGGTCACGCGTGTCACTAGCTGCGTTTCCGTCCACAGTTGGGATTTTAACTTCTGCGCAAAATTGGAGTATTTCATAAAACATTTGCGAATAAAGAAGCGTTTCCATCTCATGTGTTCAAGAGAACAAAATCATCACTTCCTGGTGCAAATTATCAGTAATAAAAATGCGAGTCATCATAAATGAGTTGATGAAACACAATAAACGCTGTCATGTGATCTTGCGTTCGGATGCTGGTGTTTGGGAACACAATCGTGAGAGACGCTTCTGGAGGAATTAAACCAAATCATTCTGACGACAGACTTTGACTCGTTTCAGAACCACCAAACCAACATTTGATTGGTCCACTGGTTTGTCCAGTTATCCAATCGCAGCCTCTCCTGAGGCAATGTCACATGAGGGTTTTGAGGGATTTATTCGGAAAAATGTGTTTCCATCAGTTTTTGTGCATGTTTTCTTGTCGAGTGCATGTTTTTTTTGAGTGCACGTGTTTTTTAGAATTTATGTGCATCTTTTTTTTTTATGCGATATGAACTAATGTTAAGAAATTACACCTTATTGTAAAGTGTTTCCAGTTTTGTCTTAAAGGCACAATATGTAAGATTTTTAGACACTAGAACAGTGTTATATATTTTGTTTCCAACAATATTTAAATCCAGAGAAATTGCGTCGCCTGTCAATGACGTCATATCCGCGATATCACATTTTTGTACTCAAAAAGTAAATCAGACAACACTATTTTTTCTGTCTAACATGGCGTAATCAGAAAGAGCTTTATTTGTAGCATCAGTAATACAGCACCATACAATGATTTGAAATTAACTGCATGCCATTTAGCAACACTAATCACCCAGCTTTTATTAATATTCTAGTATCACTTTATAACATAACTTTAAACACACTCAAACGTATTTTAGAATGATTGTCTTGAGCAAGTAAGTTACATCACAATTTTAATCCGTTAGATAAAGCGACCTGTATATGAATTTAATACTCATGTGAATTTAAGTGATCAAATGTGATTGTAACAAAGTTCATGTTCAGAGAAGAAGGCGGCCGTTAAACTTAACTTTAATCGTAAAATAAACAAACACCAAAACGACTGCGGCATAAAAGCATGATAAAAACCGTCCTGCTTCATTCCACAGTAACGTTAATAAAACTATCTATGATCATGATTCCTGTCGGCTGTGGAGGTGAAGACATCATCTCCCATGATTCCACGCTCGTTCAGCTACGCCTTTGTTTTGAATGAGCGACCTCTAGTGGCCAAACCTACATACTGTGCCTTTAAGAGCAGCGGTAGCATTTTCCGCTGATCTACGGCAGAACCAGCACCTTGTGTTCCTCGCGCAGGTGTATCTCCAGCTCGTGCAGCTGTTTGCTGTCGTAGTAGCAGAGCTGGCACTGGTACGGCTTCAGCTCCTCGTGCTTCTGGATGTGCTGCTGCAGGTTCTGCTCGCTGGAGCAGGTGAAGGTGCATTTGTGACAGCGGAACACGACGCCCTCCAGATGGCGCGACAGCTTCGAGCGCGACACCTCCAGCGGCACCACGCGCTCCTCTGAGAGACACAAACACATGATCAGACTCACGCTCATCCAGCTGCGGCATCTTCCACTGCCTGTCTTTTATTTCCTGTGCATCGGATAACCTCGCCCTACTTTACTGGGAAGGAACTTTGTTTTCTTTCTCTTGCAGCATTGGACTTTTTCATTAATAAGAGAGACAGAATGAATATTCATGGTGTAATTGTATGATACAATAAATAATAAAACACATTTCACACGCAGTTTGATTATTAAAGCGCGTGTCGCTCACCTCTGTGCAGGACGATGTGGTCGATCATGCTGCTCTTGTGTTTGCTGTGGTACAGACAGAAGGGGCAGCGCAGGTCCTTGTGCGGCTCCTCCGCGCCGCTGCTGTGACCGCCTTCCACATGCAGCGTGAACGTAGACCTGACACACACACACACACACACACACACACACACACACGATTAGATTAGAGACAGATGTCTGATATTATAAATCTATGCCATTTTGCCTACCAAACTCTAGATTGGGTTCGGATGAAAAGCTAATAATCAGCTGTCAAATTAAAATGAAGAATTTCAAAGTAAAAAAACTGAAGTAAATTTATGAAAAGCTAATAATTTAATAATAAAAAATGAAATAATGTTAATGTACAATTTACATTTTTTTTTTAAATAACTGAATGAAAGAGTTGATGAAAAGCTAATAATTAATTAATCAAAATAAGACTAAAAAATGTATTTTATCATGTGATGTTAATATAAAATGAAAAAACAAAAAGAGTTGATGAAAAGTTAAATGTAAATTTAAAATAAAGTTTCAAAATCAAAGAGTCAAAATAAATTCATGAACAGCTAATAAATTAATAAAAAATAATAAAAATATATATAAAAACAAAATAAAACACTTAAATTAAATATTTTATCATGTAATGTTAAAATTTAAAAATCAAATTGAATCAAAAAGAATTGATGAAAAGCTATATTGTAATATAATAATATTTAAATTAAAACACTTACTAAAAATGAAATATTTTATCATGTAGTTACTGTAAAATTAAAAGAAATAATTTAAAATAAAAAAAGAGTTGATGAAAAGTTAAATGTAAATTTAAAATAAAGTTTCAAAATCAAAGAGTCAAAATAAATTCATGAAGAGCTAATAAATTAATAAAAAATAATAAAAAAATATATAAAAACAAAATAAAACACTAAAAAATTAAATATTTTATCATGTAATGTTAAAATTTAAAAAACAAATCAAATCAAAAAGAATTGATGAAAAGCTATATTATAATATAATAATATTTAAATTAAATTAAATGAAATTAATAAATAATTTAAATATTCAGACAAATCAAAAAGAGTTGAAAAGCTGATGAGGAAATCATAAAAATGTTAATTTAATTTAAAACAAATCAAAATAAATTAATGGAAGCTAATAATTAAATCATAAAAAATTATATATTTAAAAAAAATCTAAATAAAACACTTACTAAAAATGAAATATTTTATCATGTAGTTATTGTAAAATTAAAAGAAATTGAAAGAGTTGATGAAAAGTTAATTAAAGCAAAACTAAGAATTTTAAAATCAAATCAAATCAAAATAAAACACTATCATAATGTTAATGTAAAATTAAAATAAATAATTTTAAAAAAAGAGTTGATGAAAGCTAATAATGAAATAAAAAATAGATTTTTTTTTTAAAAGAACAACGAATCAAAATAATCACTTTATTTTACTACAAAATGTAATATTTTAGTGTAATGTTACTGTAAAATTAACAAATAATTTTAAATTAAAACAAACCATAAAGAGGATGATCAATCAAAACATTTTAATAAATAATAAACATCTATGCCTATATATATATTTATATTATTATTTATTTATTTATTTTTTGAAATACAAATAAATACAAATAAAATCCTTACAAAAAAATATAAAATATTTTATTAGTTTGCCTGCATGTCATGTGAGCATTAACCGAAATCAGGGAACCGTGAACATAAAATGCTTTGTTAAATTATTGAAATATTATTAATGTAAAATCTCAGAGGGGCTTCATGGAAATATTTGAGATCAAGTGAATCGTTGATCCAGAGTATTTGAATATTCAGGTGTGTGGATGACGGGTCAGTTCTAGTAAAGTGAACTTCTGGAGTAAATCCACCCTGACATAACAGCCTGACCAGACCAAAGACAAACACTAGCGCTCGCAACGCCAGGATCAGGGTTCGACTGAACGCATGTAAAGACGCCAGAGGCTGATCCGGTCAGAGATCTCTTACTTGTAGCAGGTGAAGAAGGAGCAGTCCTTGCATTTGAAGAGCTTCTTCCCTCCGTGCCGGTCGCGGTAGTGTCTGCGCAGACTCTGCATGTATCCGGAGCTGAACTCGCAGAACTCGCAGGTGAGGATGGAGTCGGGCCGGGCCTGAGGAACGGGAGCGTCCGGCGGCGGCGGCGGGGCGGAGGCGGACGGGCTGGACGGAACATCGGCCTGGACTCGAGACGCCAGCTGGAAGTGACTCAACTGCTGCTGAACATCTGCCGGCTCCAGATACGCCACCGACTCTGAGACGACAAACACATCAGCGTCTGCACCTGCGCTTCACATCTGTCACATGGGTTACTCTCTCTTAAAGCTCAATCAGTGTGATTTCACTCAGAGTATCTGCTGCATTTGTGTGATCAAAAACTGTGAATA